>NW_026857949.1:0-104954 GCF_026571515.1 Ruditapes philippinarum
AAACATTAAGTTACAATTGGTAAAAATAATTTAATTTGTTTGACTGGTTTACAGATTGAGAACAGGAGTATGACATTATTACGGGAGAAGAACAGAGATCCAGTCACGAAATTTAGAGGAGAATGAGGAAGATATGGCAGATATTATGAAGAAATACAAGGCAGTGGTACAGCAGCAGACGGTCGAATCAAATTTAAAATGAACGATCAGCTGGCTCAGATAGAGAAACTCACTATAGATAAGAGATAAACTTAGATCAGAGGTAGGTTTGAAATACTAATGTCAATAAGAACTTGCTATTTCCATCAGTATACCGCCTCACTAACAAGACAACAAGGCTGTGTATTGTTTGCTACTTTAATTTAAGTATTTTATATTTATAAACATTATATTAACAGGATCTGTTTCAATGACAATACAGGACATGCTTATTAAATCCTTTCCATGTTGAAATCTTGCATGAACTTTTCCATCTTTTAATTTGGAAAAATTCATTGATCATTTTTAGGGAATTTACAAAAATACGTACTGACTGAATAGCAAACAGTGCAGGCTATTATCAGATGACATGTATGTGCAGGCTGATCATGGTTTGTCCTTGGCAACATGGGTTGATTCATTTGTCTGCAGTGAAAGAGTTATAATATGATTTAGATAAACTCCAAAGTTGGGAGTATTTAAAGATGATACATGAAATTGAGTAGAAATGCTTATATGAAATATGATACATTTGCTTGATTAATGATTACCATATTGGTGTAGATGGGATGTTTTTCATGTTTGAATTTGCAATATACTATATAATAAGTCAAAATTTTTCAGTTGCTTGTTATATACCTTTGTTTGTCTTCATGTTTGTATTTTACCTTCACCACTTGAGAAAGTAAATTATTGTCTATTTCCATATTTTTTTTAGCAAACTTTAAGAAATTGGACAATGTAATTTTTATTTTAACTTTATACAAATATACTAGTATATTATGTATTTTAGGTGAATGATTTGAAGGGAAGAATTCAGACGTATGAAGATGGTAGTGTGGATAAAACAGTTGTTCAGAGATTAGAGAATAAGATACGAGATCTAGAGGCCAGACTTGATCTAGAGACCACAAACAAGCATAGATTAGAGGTAAATAGAGATATTTTAAATATCCTTGACCCTCAACTTCAAATATGAAATGTAAATTCTGTAGAACTTTGTAATTTATACTCAGATTTGTTTGATGATTTTATTCACAGATTTGAAGTGAACTTATATTGATTTTGACCTCATATATAATTTGATGAAGTATTTGAGTATTTGCTTGCCCAAAGGGTAACTTTCCTTGTGACAGAAACAAACAAACAAATCTCAAGCACACATTTGCACACACAAAGTTTAAAAAAATTATTTTCATGTCCTTTATTTAGGTCCAAGTGAACAGAATGAAGGAGCAGGCAGACAGATTTTCAGAAGAGAAGGAACAATTGACGTCTGCTAAATCCCAGGCAGAAGAAAATATCAAAAAGGTTCAGAGAAACCTACGAGATTTGAGAGAAGAATTCTCAGATGTTCAAAAGAGAGAATTAGAGATGGCTCATAAAAATTTAAAGAAAATGTGAGTGATTTCGTAAATTATAATGAGTTGAACTATGGTACACAATTAGTATATACCTATTTTCTCCATCTTAGCTATCTTGAAGGCTTAAGTTGATTTCTTGGGTAAAAAGATGAACTAGCGAAATCTGTATAGGGAATAGACTTACTTTTCTTTCAAACAAGGCTTCCATTAGTGAAATTTGGGAGTCATTTACTCCTTGATTTGTTTTGTGATTTCCAAGATGTCATAGTTTTCTTTCTTTACCTATATAATGTAACATCTAATGTGTCAGAAAATTTGCAGTCTCTGACATCCAAATTTTGAAACTTAATGGAAGCCATGTTCAGATATTTCTGCAAGTTAAGTTTAATAAACAGAGATAAAGAAGATATTAGGTCACAGAAAAGGCTACTTAAATGTTGAAGAAAGAAATCTTTGTAATAGATTAAAGTTATCCAAAATCTTTCTCTGGAACATATGGTGGCTGGATTGTCCCTTCTTCTGACACACATACTTACCGTTTTTCAAAGCACCTTTGTTTATTGACTTGTATCATCTTGGTGTTACTTTACAACAACTTCTTCCCTTTATTTATATTTTATATGGATTGGGTCATGGTCATGGAGGCTAAAAATAGAACTTCCCTCTTTTCATTTTTGTAAAGCATTGCTTTTAACTTGGTGAGAGTCATTGAAGAGAATCTATCAGTGTTGTCAGACATTGCCTTTTTAAGATAAGCCGATAGATAGTGTTTTAAAAATAAGTTGTTAGTTCTCTCTTTGAATACTTGTCATATGCTTGGCCAGTCATAGGTAAACATCAATACACACATATATTCTGGGTTTAAGTGATTATAACATTGAATATGTATATATTTTTCAGGAAAACAAGGTAGCAGAATTGGAGGGTGATTTCGAGCAAAACCAGTCTGACCTCAAACTTGCCTTCAAGAGAATAGCTGACCTTCAAGCAGCCCTTGAGGAAGGTCTTGACAGTGATGATGACTTTTCTGATAGGTAGGTCAAGGTCATGTTCTATACTAGGGTAAAGGTCATTTATATCAATTACAGGGGTCACCTTAAGAAAATAGTAATAATTATCATAAAGTAGGTCATGGTCATGTGTCATAATGTCAATATAATAAAATATCTTGTTAAAGTCAAGGTTAATTAACTGTGTTGTTTCTATAAATAGAAAGATAAGGGAAAAGCTGTTTTGACTTTATCAAGATCATTTAAGAATGATTTGAAATTTACTTTATAGTCTGGTTTTATTTTCAGGGTTTAAATTAAGCTATTTGAAAAATTATTATAGATGTGTTTTATGTGTTCATAATTTTGTTCCAAGATGAAAAACTTGTTCTCAATTTTGAATTTTTTAAACTTTAAATCAGAAGTCAATTTTGATTTGCAATGAAATGAACAAAAGGCTTTAGTTTTATTTTTGAAAAAACAATTATTCTATCCAGTGAAACTGAAGGCAAAAGTGATAGTGTAAATAAAGAAGGTATTAGAGCCTAGCTGAGTAAATTATAATTTTAGAACAATAATGCTTCCTTTAAGGATTCTTAGAATAGATTTTAATTCCTACAAAAGATTTAAGTACTAAATTAAAAATAAAAATTTAATAATTTATTTCTTTGCATCGCATGGAGTTGTTTTTTTTCAACCTAATAGTGTGTGTTTTATGTGTGTTTGTAGAGTTTTTACCATGTAATTAATTATCTTACCAATCACTTGCATTTATTCATTTATTTCTTGTCACCATTTTTGATAAATATACATACACATGGTAGTATATATTGTTATTTATATATATCGTATTTGTCCACGCTAAATGTATCTGGAATCCTGTAGTTGCTAACACAGTATCATCGTCATTCAGTCTCATTCATCAACAAAATTATGAATTATTTAAGAACTTCTTTATATGATATTGTGCATTCTTTTTGCAAATCTGTGATTTATCAGATTTCTTAATCAGAGATTTAGGAACAATTCCAAGAATTTGCTGGTCGATTTCAAAGTTGTTTTGAAAGTGTCGACTATTCAGATTCAACACACAGATTTCAGTTCTCAAGAATTCAAATTAAGGATTACGGCATATCTGGAAAAATATAAGTATCTCATAAAAAGCGAGAGTTATCTCTTTTAAATCATAACCCATGAGAAATTGACCAAATATGAAATATATTGGTCATACAAAGGATACAATGTACAACCAGTTTGCAGGAATATATCAACACTATCCATGCACATAGTTGGAAAAACTGTAAAATTATATTTCCTATCTCTGCCTGTATGCAAGAGTCTTAATTTATATCATACAAATTTAGGAATTTGAAAGTTTTGCTAGGTTTGTATATGTTTTTGTTATTTGTGTTTTGTATGTTACGTGTATAGAAGCCATTTTGTTTTTGTCTCGTTTCCAGTGATGTAGAGGATGAGGATTCTGGGTCGGATATTGACACTTTTTTAGCGAAACATAAACGCTCGCCTTTAGGTGCCCGACGGAGAAGTTTAGAGAGTGATACACGATCGTCAAGGTTGAACTCGGCATCAAGTGGCCTCACAGACACACCTTCTAGTCCTAGATTAACCAATAGTATAGAACATAGTACGTATCAAAGGAACATGTAGTGAAGAAATGCATTATGGGTTAAAATCACTCGGAGTGTGAAATGATTTTTCCCGGAGTTGTCTTTCGATTCGACTTTATTTCGCTATGTTCATGAATTTTTCCATCCTTGCTTTCTCCAATACTCAGGCTGATAGAATCTGTTAAGTTCCTCACAGAATGGATTGAAAAGTGTACCAGATTGGATTTTATTTAATTTCTTCCTCTTATTAAATGCTTACTTTTTAATTTGCAGATCTTCCTTTTTCAACAGACCTTATTAATTTAATAAAGACATTGATTTCTTTCTTTTTTTTAGCTTTTTTCTCTTGGAGTTCTGACTTTTGTAAACCTTTTTGTTAAGGCCCATTTTCTCAGAAACTAAGTTGTTAACTTAAACTTAGTATACATGTTCACCACCATTTCAAAAAAGACAGATATCAATCCTAAAATTCATTTCTGCAAAGTTATGGCTCTTATAGACCTTTTTTTTTGGCCAAGGTCACTTTCAAAGACTCAAAAGCTATCAAAGATATTCACTTTAAACTTGGGAGTATATGTTCACTATCAATGTTTAAGGGTCAGATAATCTTGAAAGCCATATTTGCTTAATTATTCCCCTTTTTCTTTTTTCTCAAAAACGTTTAAGTGAAATATTTGTTAACTATCAAGAGGAAGCAAGCCTGCCAAGCTTTTTTTCTTATACAGAATTATGGAATATGCCATCTTTTCTATATTGCTGTTATTAAACTATCAAGCACTGAGAAAAATAGAGGCTGATGTCCACAGACAATTCTTGGGCTGAATACGCTCAACTTAAGAGCTTTAAAAAGGAGTTAATACAGTTATATCATATACTAGAATTAAATACATCAAGCTGTGAGGGTTTTAGGATAGGTACAAAGTTCACAATGCAAATATTTAACAATGCCCTGAACAAACATTGTAAGATGTTTCAATAAAAGTAGAAAAGTTTTGTTGACAACAAACATCAGCTAAATTGTCATTGTATGAAGTTAAAGGTGCATGTTATAAAAACTGAATGCAAAAATAGTTCATTGAATTCCTACACTGATGATATGTATCATTGTCCTGGCATATGTCACATCATACTCATGCCATTAAATGTCATTTCTGCATGGAAATCTCATGTGTGATAACTGCATGCATGTCTACAGTCACTCACAATTTTTATTATCTTAATAACAGAATGGTTATTCTATTAATAAAATCAGATTTGATATGATACAATACATGTTTATTCACCTAAATGTATAAAGGTATATTCTATATAAAATTTTGTATATTCTATCATAATATATTGTGATATCTAACATGTTCTAAAATTGGTGCTTGCCCTTCAAAAATATATAGAATAAAAATACAGGGATCTGGGTATATACTTGTTTTAAATATAGATATTCAAATGTTCAAGATATTATTAACATGTTTTACACAAAAAACAAGTTTTACGTTCTTTGATCACTTTTTCTCTTCAGAAATGTATTTTAAAAAAGTAAAGTACATATAGATGTAGTTTAATTAAGATATTGTTTCCATAAAGTATCAAAATAAATGTATTGGAAACATCATATAATATGATAGGTTTAACAAATGCTAAATTCAACATTCTTGTCTCTTTTCCAAGTGGAAAATGTTTGTATGTCCTTGATTGCTCCTTTTTTCAGTTACTGTAAACAGAATTTTACAACAAATATTATCAAAGGTCATACAGGTCATGAATCGTATAGTATATATACATGTATATTCCAGATTTCATTAAATTACTTTTTGTATTTCCTATATTGCTGTTCAAATTTCTATCTTCCTCATCAGCTTCAATTAAGATTTTAAATTTTTGTTTGATTAAAAAAAACAACATTTTAACATGTGTTTTAATTCTTTACTTTTTATTTTTTTAAGGTGATGCCTGACCACACTGCATCTAGGAGATGATTTTTTCATTTACCAAATTCCCGGGCACGTGCAACTAAATCTCTCTACAGGAAATTTTACTGAGGATTCAACAGCAACTGAACTTTGACCTTTCATTATATAGGTCAAGGTGATAAATCAAAATATTGATAAATTCTCTGATTACATATATGGAGATTATTATGTATAAAGTGGCAGCTTAATAAAAAGCAGAGAACTATGTCCTAGTTTTGTGCTTTCAAGGCTTGGCAGACGCCACATAATCACAATTTTGTAATGTTACTATTTATAGTATCAAAGATAATGTAAAAAAGGTATTATATTGAATATGCTGGTTTGACTGATACAAAAATAGCGAGCTTGAAAAAGGTCAAGTGCCAAATGTAAAAGGTCAAGGTCATAATGTAAAATATGTCACATGACTTTAAATGAATTATATGACCTTATGCAAAATGAAGTGTGACATTAAATTTGTGATACTGTGTTAATGTGATTACATGTAGTAAGGGAAAAATAATGTCAACATTTAACAGTTATTTGTAGCTTATTTTCTTATTAATTAACATATTATTTTTCAATTTCTTGTGATGACAGATCATTAAATGGCATGCAAACATACATCCTTTTCATGGGAAAGATATTATTATTGTTCCCATAACCATTTGTGTTTGGACAATAGACAGGTAAAATTGTCTGAGGGAAGTAATTTTTCTATTCCTGGTCAAACCGTAAAGGGGTTTGCTACTTTAATCATTTAATTATTTTCTTTTAAAATATGTAAATTTTATTTTTTGGGGAAATCAGATGTTTTTCTAAATTGCCATTTTAGTAAGGTAATGAATGCATTAAATACTAAAATATATTTATGTGATTATGTAGTACTAATGGAACAATGTTTAATCATTTTTAACTTTATTATATTGTAAGTGCATGTTTTTGAATTTTCTTTTTTTTCCTGTTCAATTGAATTGAACACAATTTTTAACCATCTTACATGACTTGATTTAAGGAATAGACTTTCTATGTTATAGTAAAAGTAAAAATGAACTACAATTGTAACAGGTTTACTTTTGTAAAGAGAACTACAAAAAAATCATAAAATAAGAAAAAGAGTTGAGCAATTCATACAATACTTGAGATTAAGAAATCTTCACTGAATGTCATTCAAATAATTATGTCAAGTCATTTAGATTTAATATGTTTTTGCATAGGTGTATGTAAAGAAGCATAAATGATCAATATTAACTGTACATGTATAATACAATGTATGTACAAGTATATGCATTTACATGTACACATACATGTATAAGTGTTGGAAGTGTGACTGTAGCAGTGCTGTTGTATATAAATTCATGTACATTATATGGTATATTTAAGTAACTGTTTTAATTATATTTATGAAATATCCAGTCTAAAATGGAATAAAGAAAATCTTGTAAACTAAATCAGTGTGTTCCTTCAGTTTGTTTGTTTAGCCAAAATAATCTTGTTGATGACTGAACAATGGTTGTTAAAATATCTCGTCCATAAATCTTGAACTTACCAACACCATCTCAAAAATACATCAAAGATTGTTTCAAACATAGTAATTAGTCCAGGCATTCCTTTGGAATTTTGTTATGTTAACATTATGTCTAAATTTGAGAGAGAAAGTTCTAACTTGTAGAGTATGTTTTCTTAACTAATTAGTGTTATTGTTAGTAGGGGACATTGGCAGAACAAACCACTGCCACTGATCAACGGATATCATCTCATATTTTAAGAACTTTTAGTTTGTTTTGTTTTAAAAGTCAACCAAACTCTGACTGACCAACTTTCCTGGTGGAGGAAAACCTCGGTGCATTATTTCAGACACAATCGGCTACCTTAGCAGAATTGCCGACTTGGGCTTTCCATAAGCTTGTTGGATAACTTCATGTGAAAGAATCCATGGTGGTGAGAGGCAAGTGATATGAAGTCGGCGACTTTAACCACTGGGCAAAAGAAATTGTGTAATAAGATACAACGTATATATGTTCTATTGATAAATGACTCGTGTCCATTTTGCCCTCTGATATATTTATACAGATAATACTTGTAAGTAGATGTAATCAGCTATGGAAACTTTTTGAACAAGCTATCTGTTTATAAGCAGACTGCATCAGATCTATGGAAACCAACATGAAATTATTTGAATTTTATTGTTTTCCATCAAGGCACTGTTGAAATTGCAACGTATGCATCAATTGTATCTATTTTGACAGCTGCCCTTGCTGAAAAATTGAAGAGGCTTCACTGATATATTTTGACAGGACGGGATGGGAAATAATTTTTAGAGATTGGTGTTCCATTTCATGTATGTCTAGTCCAATAACTTCTGTCAAATTGTTTTAGATCATCCGCTGAATAATTATTTTAATTTGAAATTACCCAAAGTTGAAAAGCATTTTAACTCCTTTCACTCACTCAAATCAAGTTTTATACTGATATAACTCGGTAAATTATACGCACAGTACACGGATATGTGTAGGTAGGTTACTGCACAAATGTTTACAGTTTAGTTTGAAAGAATCTGCCGATCTTGAAATGTGATAGGTCGTATGAAGGATCCTGTCCTGTTGCTAACTGTGCCAGCACCTTGCCAACAACAGGCGACAACTTGAACCCGTGACCTGAAACAAATATAAACATATTTTGCACAAAATTTTCTACGTGGCTCAATAACTCCTAAGAGAAGACAAAATCTGTTGATGCTTTATGAATAATAGACGTAGTTGTTTCTTTTATTGTTAATTAAAATTACAATTTGTATTTTGGGTGAATGCTAGATTTAAGGTTGTTTTTTGTTTCTTAAAGAATGCATACCAGAAAATCCAGCTCCTATAACTATGTTTTTTCCACTTTGTGGTGAATCGGCGTCTAGCACAAAATCATGTTAATTAAAATAGCATTTGTTTTCGGGCGTTAATGTTTTTCTAAAACAGAAAAGTGATTCCGTTTGCAAACAAACTTTAATAACACCGCGACTTAATCCGATCTATAAGCCGTTTGTTTTCACATTGGCATCGGGTTTTTCGGTATTGCTCAAACTAATTCGTGTGCATTACAACAAAGCTTAAAAACACTGGAAAATAACTTTAGCGTTAAAATAATTTTAAACTAGTTAAATCACATTTAACTACGACAAAGTATCTTTTTTTAAACGATCAATATTAAAGTATGTCCGATGTAATTATCTCCCTAGTTGGGAAGTTATTTTGGTATTATTTACAAGGATCGATCAATCACCTAACCACTTGGTTTCCTTTTGATCTCCCTGCCAAGCCTGACCATTTTGTAGAAAGGGCATATATGTGTTTTATAATATTGTAATAATAGATTAAGAACATGTGAGATACTTATCACCTGCAGAAAATAGTGCCAAATGTGAAAGAATATAAGTAGCAATATGTAAACGAAGTGGTATTTTGATATCCATTCAAAATACTACTTAAGTATAATTGTACTAATTGCCAGAAATGCAAAAGATGGCTCATCTATATGACATAGGAGTAATATTTGAAAAATAAATACAACAGGGCATCAAAGAATAAAACTTTATTGAGAAATAAAACATAATAACACGTGTCTTAAAGGGCCAACAAGCCTTTGTTAAATTGAAAAGTCGTATTTTTTTGCTGTTGCATGGTGATAGTTGTTTTATGTGCCTTGTAATTGGTGAAAAGTGTTGTTATGTGTTTATTCTTCAAGAATTAACGCTATCTTAAAACTATAAAAATTACCGTATAAATGCAGGATTCTACAATACTTGGCTCTCTTTCCAGAGATGGAAAATGAGAGGCAATAACTAACTTCATAACGTCTAAAACCCAGGCATTGTCCACGCCGTCCCTGTTATCCGGATCAATATTTGGACCCGTATGAAGACATATCTGGAAACATGAGTGAAAAGAATATTCCGCCATATTTCACCGTAGCAACTTATAATTCCCTCTCAATGTATACATTTAATTAAGCTATTTTCTCCATCTATTAGTATAACATTTAGTAGAACTAATGTTCTCATCTGTTTTGATACATCGCTATTAACGTACAAATCATCGCTGTTTCAGTGCTGCGGAAATGACGGAGCCGATGGTTAATGGTTCTACTCGGGTGACCGTGCAATAATGCTACGTACGTAGGGATATCCGAGGTTACTTCAGTATAGCTTGAAAGTCAACACATGGCATTACAGATTAAATGCAAATGTTAAACTGAGAGCTTATGGAATTCTCCATGTCTATGCTTATTTTATATCGAGCAAAAAATAAAATTAGAAAAATAACTTCTCTTGTCAAATACATCTAACGAACATATGTCATAACTAACTTTGACCAGTCCTGGATATTCATTTCCTGGGAGACCGTAAATATGGTGTTTACCGGCAGCACCGTTCATTGTGAACGTCGGGAAATTATCAATGTTGAAGTCATTTCTGCCATGTTTGTCCTTCCAGTAACATACTGTAATTTTCTGCGGCTGTAAAATAAGACATAATACTGATGAACCCTCCGGCGGCGACAATGTTGCATGCCTAGGTAACAAAATGAAATACTGCAAGTCGCACATTTAAATATGTTATCGGTGTCATATTTTGATATTAAATTAAATCCGTAAAACTTGATAAAATCTCACAGGGTTTCAACAATGTAAATATAGTTCCGGTGAAAGAAAAAAAATGTAATAAACAATAAATTACCGTTTTTGAAATCTGCGTGTAATAACGAACGTGTCTAATAATACGACATTCGTAATACGTTTTTATTGAACCCAAGGGGCTAAACTTGAAGTATGATATACATATTAGTATAGTAGCAGGCTCATTCTGTATCTGATCTGTATAAAATATCGACAATGATCAACATAGGGGTCTATTCCAGGAGGTAGCTAGCTTTTGTAATCTTTTACTATTACATAAAGATTTAAATATTGAGTCTCTACAGAAAATGTACAGCATATTATGTTAATGTTCCAAATACAAAAACTAAAATGTACCGTATATTACCCACCTGCAATGGTACGTTAAGCCCAATACGAGGGAGAAATTTACCAGCCCATGGACCCATTGTCAACACAACGCTTCGAGCCTGGTAGGCTGCTTTTGTCGTCTGCACAGTCACTATGGTACCCGGCTTAAGATCCACCAGTGGTTCCCCATCATGTAAAACCCCTCCATACCGAACAAATTGACTCTAAATGCGATTTTATACATATCTTTAACACAAATACATTTTAGACACTACATTTTGTATTTTAAAGAGTTTTATGCTTTTAAATAAAGGTTTTACAGACGAGGTTTTTAATTAGTTTCTTAGAAAGGCGTCAAATTAGAGAAAACATTATTTATATGACGACAGTCTCTGAGTATTAAACTTTGTTATATTAAAAAGAGACAATTGCTGTGAATGGTTGCCATTCTGAACGGGAAATAGATTAGAAAAACTTCCATGAACTTGTTGAAGGACATAAGTTGTTTTGTGCATGTTAAACTTTTCAAACCGTATAATACGCATATCTATACATTATTATATATAATTAGGAAAGCGGGACTAAAATATTATAGGGACGGAAGGTACGGTGTGTGACCATAATGAGGTTAATAAATGCACTGCCATCGTTAAAGGCACAGTATTCCTCAGACAAAAATTAATTAATTTTGCCTCCTTAAGAAAGGGCCAACATGAGTTTTATAATATTTAAATAATTGTTTTCGAGCATGTTAGATACTTATTATAATTGCTGGGCTTTAAGTGGTATCACGATAACATTAATGCAAAAGTTACGATGTTGTATTATGATTTGCAACAACAAAAATGTACCTGAAAACCCTGTAAAATTTTGTCAGACTTAAGAAACCCTCCTGACATGTCGAGAACAAACTCATAATTGTCCGGAAATGTCATCATCGGATACCTTTTGCGTTGTTCGTCAATACTAAGTTGATCGTGTTGAATACCATATCGTTTCATACAGTTCTTTGTCTCGGACAGAAAATGATCATCTTTTGGACCAATAACTAAACAGCCACAGTTGCTGAAATAAAGTGTATTTCAAACGATTATCAATTTTATTTATTTTCACGGAAATTATCCGAAATCGAAATTATTGACATTTTTAAAATTATTTGTTAATTTAAAATATTATTTTCAAAACCATCAGCTATTTCAGCAAGATGAATAGAAACAGACAATATCTTACATAAAGAGCTGTTCTCCACATTCATTTTGTAACTCATCAATCATAGAAAATGCCTCACTCATCATCTGCGTGTAGAAATCCTTGGCGCCGTATGCTTTCCGTGTAATACGGGACTGTCCGTGCGAACTGCCACGGCTATGGGGCAAGGGAAACTGAATATATAATTATATTATTATATACATGTGTGTTGATAGTTTGATAAATATTTATGTGTGTTGTGGACACGTCATTGTAAGACTAGTAACATGTTTCACCAACGAAGATATTTTGTGGATATCAAAACTTTATTTACATTTACATATTATAATAGTAACATTAATGAATTGGTCGACTTCTACACAAGGAGTAATGGGATGCGAGAGAAAAATGGCTTTTTACGTAGATATATCTTATTGAATGAATGAAAACAAAACAATTGGGTGTCTTTCAGGTTTGTTAATACAACAGAAATTGATATATCAACACAAATTTACATCATTGTTTTACAGCATGATTATAATAAATGCACATACAAAAGAGTTTGCTCATACCAACATTTTTTCAGGCGTTTCCCTATTTTATCATTTCAATACTATTTCTTTTTAATCTCTTTTTGATAATGTTTTATTGACTTTATATATCTTATTTTCAGAGGAAGGGCTAAACATAGTATGGGATGGTTGATTGCAGAAGACAATATTTAGTGAGAGTCCAGCCTTTTATATTTTGGCGAACATAAATCAATCCGTTGATTGGATGTGGCAAGAATTTTCCATATTTCCAAGTTAGGAGAGGCTAAATTGGTTATGTTTGAAAAGATCTAGCATTTTTGAAAAGCGATTAACAGGTAAATCAAAGAAAAACTCTCTATAATTTTAATACACAGTTGGTGTACCAGATTCAATTTTGTGTGCTACTGCATATATAACTTTTCTAAAGGGAATTCAGTTTTCATTCTCGGAATTACTAAGATCAGAGATTTGTTTGCTTGTTTTTATGTCACATCAACACTTTACAGGTCATATAATAACTTTCAAGCTTTACTGGTGAAGGAAAAAGTGTGACATAGGTATTATTTTTATCGCATAGAACCACCAATATTCTATAAGTTAGTTTGGGATAGCTATGTCAGATAATAGATTCCAAAAACCAGGCAGGACTCGAACCTACATCCAGATTCCTACATCGTTAACACCGTAAGAAGCAAGTGTTTTGAAGTCAGTGACCTTAAACACTCAACCAAAACTTCTAATTTAGTTATCTGTACGAAAATTAATTTAAAAACAAAGATGTCACTGGTTCCCATACAGTGTGTGTGAGATGTCTGTCTTTTCCAAAGAATTTTATAACGCAATCTACGATATTTTGGCCATGCTACTTATGGTCGTCTGGAGCGCTCTTTTACCTAATTCTGTCATTACCGCTTCTTAATCTTGTTTGACATTTAAACACAAGTTGTCTTGAACAATTTATGGCTGAATTTGTTTTTAAAGTAACGGCTAAAATCTCAGTTGGTCCCATATTAGAGTTGCTATGAAGTTAAATAACATAACTTTGCTCCGTCCTTGAATTTGACGTCATTTTGCAACACAAAATTTACGCACCTTCATTGCCTAAAACCGTCCTTAACAAGCTGTTTATTTACGTATGACGTCATAATTTTCACAAAATATCATGCAATTGTATCATTTGATGTCGCAAAATTAAAACGAGAGTTTGCGTAGAAAATACATCTTTTAGCAACTTATTATTCAAGTAGCTATCGTCATGAAATCAAAGTGCTCCGTGATTTGTTGATCATGTTGCCATGGTGATTGTCGCTTTGCGAATATTACTTTTATTATGTTTTTTAATTTAAAAATATGTACTGTAGCATATAAATAGTTTAGCAAAATATTCAATCATCATATTGATATGACTGCTTATAATAATTTTATAGCCTTGTCTACGAACTTTCCGGACAGCCCTCGTATAGGTGCCTTTTTATTCAGTATTTCCTACTTATATGGCGCATTATGATGTTTCACAGTCAGCGCTTCTTTCAGCCGATTTTCACGCTTTAAATTTTTTTAATTTGTTATAACAATATAACATGAAACATATTTTCTAAAGAAGAAAGCTGAGGCACGTTTTTGCTGAAGCTAAACGTGCCTCATTAATGTATGAATTATTTGTAGATAATTCAATATAAAAATATAAATCTAAAAGCACAATCCTATCTTGCTTTTCATAGTACCTACATTTTCAGTTTGACATACAATTGTTTTATTTTAAAAGCAGAATGCAAAGTTCGCATTTTTATTTATCATATTATGTTGTAACAATTTTACAGATGCGAAACAATGTGTCTCTGTGAAAAGGGTATAGGCTAAAGGTTTCAACAGCACCGGCCGAAAAAGTGGAGATATAATTTCAGCAAGGGCAGGGCAATATGTATATATACATGTGTAGCGTTGTCAGACTATATGGATAGTCGGGCCTCGGTGACAAAAATGATGAAATAACATTGTGTTTTTCAGTGTCTTAACATTCAGAAGATTACTTTTATTGTAAAATGTCTTTTTATAATAATTTTTTTTTACAAAACTTCCATGGTAAAGTAAGTGAAATTTAGCATTGAGGAGATATTTACTTGAAGGATTGATTTTCAGAACAGAAATGCAAATACAATGTATATAAATAATAATTATTCGTGTAAAATGTATTGCAATTTTGAATTATAATATGAATTTAGATAGATTCATACAACTTTATTCTTGGTACAGCTAACTTGTAAGAATATTTAATGGAATCTTACTTAAAGTAAAAAAAATATTTTATCATTAGTGGGTGGGGTAATGTTTTATACCAGTCTAAATGATGATGTATAGATTATGCAGTGTTGCGACTTTTAGAATGTAATCAACATTGGTTGAAGTGTTTTGGATTAAATAAAGCATGTTTGTGTATTATTGTGTTACTTTGTTAATGACCATATTTGCGTAGAATATCTGGGTTATTTAATTTCACAGATTTTTCTAATTGAAAACACATGATTTCAAAACATGACATTTTTAGCATTTTATACTTCGAATTTTTTTGAGGACTTTTCCTGTAGCAACACATATATAGTAGATAACAAATATGCAAATATCTTTTCTGAAGGAATTTGTTTGAGGTTGGGTCTTATTTTTGGCTAAAATGCCTAGCCTATATATCAATGGTAGGATACTACGTCATCGCGCACCTGCTGAATGCTCCCACTTGGACCATTTTTTTGTCGATTCGAAGGTAAAATTCAATTTTATTATAAGAAAACGTAAGAGTATTAAAAAATCATGTAGTGCACCAAAGAATGGCTATAGTACTTGAGATAATTGTAAAAAAAGTTTATAGATTTATTGCCTGGTTTAAGCCTGAAAACGGGATAAGTGTTTTTCTCTGAATGCTCCCACTCGGACTTTTCCCGAAACATATATGAAATAAGGTTGAAAACCTTCTTGAAAATTATTTTCAATGTACCAGAATATAAACCGAGTCATGTTTACACATTTTTCTATATTAGTTTCAAATATTTCTATTCCAAAGTCAGTCTTTTAAAGTTTTTTTTATCGAAATGGAAAATGCTCCCACTCGGACCCAAATACATACATTTTGAAAGCACATTGATGTGCCAAGCTTTTATGGATTATTCTTACAATTTTTAAATCATTTTGTCAATATTTACTGTGTTTGGCGACATTAACTTTTACCTTCTTTTTACACAGATCTCTTCTTACGTCGTTGGGTAGGACCCGGTGCCATGGCAAAGTTTCAACTGACAGGATCACTTTACAAAAAGGTGCACTTGGCTTGTGTTGGATTCGAAGGGATGATTCAAAATTATTGCCAACAACAAAGATAGGACTATAAGACTTTAAATGGACAGTTTGGATCTCAAGAATAAAGTTTCTTTTGAGATGTTAAAACAATGGTGGTGTTTTATAAAGAAATTATTATACATTGTTTAGTACCATACTGGATTAAGATTCTGTTGTACTCGTACACATATTAGAGGCCTGCATTTATTCAATAATTGCTGATCTTGTTAATAATTTAAAACCCAATGATTTGCGTGTTTGTTAAACTTGTGATTTAGATTTTATAGCATTATAATAGTACGTTTATGAACATAAAGAAGTCAATATCTATCGGTTGATTTGAATAGTTTATTAAAGAACAACATGTGAATCATTTTTGTCATGAACTAGTTAATAAGTCAATGTACTGCCATACCATGGCATATAAAGCATGCATCACAGTTATTGACAACTTTGACATTTTTAAATATGAAAGTTATCATATGTACGTATTTTTACCGAAAATAACAAAGTTAAATAAATGAGAAAACAAAGATCACAGTTATTTCTTTATCACAGTCTTTACCATATCTTTGTAACTACAATGGAAATTTTATATATATGTATATAAATATGCTACTAAAACAATTTTCAAACATTAAGGAATATGTGAAATACGTACTGCAAATGCTTGTCCACATTATATGTAATCATTGAAATATACATGTATGCATTCATTTCTTATTTAAGAATTCAACTTACACTTAAAAGAAAATATATTTCTAATTTCCTCCCTTTATGAAATATAAGTTCGGTATCATCTTTACAAATAATGCTTTTTGGAACATACAATATTGATAAATCTTCATTTGAGCATTATATTTATTGTATAAAACCAAAATTGATTTCAGGATATTTAAATGACGTTAAAATAATAACAATCATACAATGGGGAATCAAAGACAGTAAAATCCCCCGCCGAAAAGGAGGAAATACATTTCATAGGGGATGTAACCCTTACATACATGTAAAAATCCAAGTAATGCCACTCGTGAAAATTAATGAAAAGTTATAGTCTAGAAATAATAAATCATGACAAAAATAACACTCCTGAAAAAAAACAAAGAAAAAAACAACAACAAAGAAGCATTAAGTGAACACTTCTGTGCCTTATGCTCTGCTTTTCACTTTTATCTGCACTGTCCCAGTGTTGTTTTCTTTAATTAAAAACAGCATACGGAAGTTTTGTTTAATATAAAGTTTCAAGTCTATATCTCAAATACCTTTGGAGGTATGGTCCTTGCAAACTAATAATAGTGAATACAAAGGGCAATAACTCCAAAACTGGAGAGTTGTTATTCTTGTTTGTGGTACATCTATCCTGCAGTGAAGTCTCAGATGAATTGATCCTTTATGACACATTGTCCAATGATTAACGCAAAAACTGAACAAAAGACAATTACTTCAAAGAGCTACAATTCTTTGTTTTCTAGAGTATTCCTCCTTACTGAGATATATCTGTAGTAAGCAAGTCTACAAGATATAATAAGCCACGCCTTTAATATCAAATATCGTTATTGTTACTGTGTGTATGTTTACTTGATGTTTGGGAGTTTATGAGTGTATACTTGGATGCAACACATATAATAAAATATATAAACCATCCTTCGGGTCTTGTTTAGTTTGTGTGCTAGTAAGCCATCCAAATAGAAAATATGAATGTTACATTGGCGACGAGGATCGGATACTAAAAAAAAAAAAAAAAAACAAACTGCGGATTAATTTAAACTGACTCTGTGAAAAAAAAAAACAGATTTGAAATTTGAAAATGGATAATTTACCTGCTTTTCCGAAATTCGATGTTTTTGCTGATGAAAATTCTCTGGGAGTACGATGGGAAAAGTATTTGGATAAATTAGAAAACTTATTTGTTGGACTGGGTATAAACACTAGAAAACGAAAAAAAGCACTGTTACTTCATTATGCAGGAGATGATGTTTACGATATCTATGATACATTGAATTTAAGAGAAGACAATGAAAACTACGAAGAAACGAAAATTGGATTAACAGCATACTTTAAGCCAAGAAAAAACACACAATTTGAAATATTCGAATTTCGTAATATGAAGCAACTGCATGGGGAATCTATCGACCAGTTTACAACAAGATTACGCCAGAAAGCTAAGAATTGTGAATTTTCGGACATTGACTCAGAAATTAAAAGCCAGATCATACAGGGTGTTATTTCACAAAACATGAGAATGCAGTGTTTACAAGATCCGGATAGATCACTTAATGACTTACTTACAAAAATGAGAACCATGGAAATATCAAAAACTCAAGCAGCAAATATGTCAAAGGATACAAGTAGTCAGCAAGTAGTGCGGGTAAAAAGCAATCCTCGATTTAGCCGTCAATCAAAGGGATTCGCACCTAAACGTTATCAGCAACGTTCATATCAAACTATCCCAGAAGCAAGTTTGTCGTCGGGAAGGCGAAACTACCCTCCAGAACGAAATAAAAAATGCCGAAATTGTGGAGGAAGGTATCCCCATATGTCACGTTGTCCTGCTATCGGAGCGGAATGTAATTACTGTCATAAGAAGAATCATTTTATATCGGTCTGCAGAAAACGTCAAAACAAGGTGAAGTTAATCGATGATGAACAGTCGGATTCACAAGTTTTATCAGAGGCAAGCACGTCGAGTGTTAGTTCAAATGAGTGCGATGTTTTATTTGGATTTAAAATATCAGATGGAAAAAAAGTGCCAAAGAAATGCATTAAATTAAATGGAGTAGATGTTTATGTGTTGATAGATAGCGGTTCATCGTTAAATATTATTAGCGAAATCGACCTCGAGAAAATGAAAATTCGTCCAGAAATCAAGAAAACGAAAACAAAAGCATTCGCATTCGGGCAGAAATCTCCACTTCCATTCATAGGCAAATGTTCCCTGCTTGTGGAGTCGGACTCAAAATTTATGACAAAAGATTTCCATATCGTTAAAGGCAACAAAGAATCATTGATCAGTTATGAATTATCGGTAGAGCTTGGGATTTTACCGCAAATACAATTAGTTCAAAAATCAGTTCAAAGCAAAGACGCATATTCAGGACTTCTTGAAGAATATTCTCAAGTTTTCACAGGCTTAGGATGTCTGAAAGACAGAAAAGTTAAGTTTCATATTGATGAGAGTGTTGTACCTGTCGCTCAACCGCCTAGGAGAGTTCCATTTCATGTACGTTCGCAAGTCGAAAAGGAACTGAAAAGTTTAGAGGAAATGGATGTTATTGAAAAGGTTATAGGTTTACCGACACCATGGGTTTCGAACTTAGTAGCGGCTCCGAAACCTAATGCTCCGCATGAAGTGAGAGTGTGCGTAGATATGAGAAAAGCTAACACCGCAATCAAAACAGAGAAAAATGTTTGCCCGACGGTAGATGATATCATCTTGACGTTAAACGGCGCAACTGTATTTTCACGTCTAGATCTGTACAAAGCTTTCCATCAAATTGAATTAGATGAAGCATTACATGTAATGACAACGTTTCAGACACATATTGGACTTTTTCGGTATAAACGTCTAAATTTCAGGGTGTCCGCAGCACCGATAATTTTCCAAAACGAGCTTCGTCAAGCACTTCAATGTCTAAAAGGCATATTGAATATTGCCAACAACATCGTATGTTTTGGTAAGACACATGAGGAACACGATGCCAATCTTTGAGCTTTTCTTCAACGTCTCCAAGATCGAAACCTCACACTGAACAGCCAAAAATGTTCATTCAGACAATCTATAATCTAGTTCTACGGATACGTATACGTATTTTCCGAATCCGGAATTTCACCCGATCCTGACAAAGTAAATGCAGTGAAAAATATGGACAGACCAAAATCAATATCCGAAATCCGTTCATTTCTGGGTCTCACGAACTATTTGTCTAAGTTCATAGATGGCTATTCAAGCTTAACAGAACCATTAAGACGACTTACACATAAAGGTGTAAAATTTGAATGGACTGCCGACCAAGAAAAATCGTTCACATCATTAAAAGATACCTTAATTAGTGATAAGGTCATGACATATTTCGATCCTAGAAAGGAAACTGAACTCTGGGTCGACGGAAGTCCAGTTGGATGCTCAGGAATACTTATTCAAAACGGCAAAATAGTATCATATGGAAGCAAAGCATACAATTCGGTTCAGACGCGATATTCTCAAACAGAAAGAGAAGCTTTGAGTGCTGTCATCATGATTCAGCATTTCCATTTGTATTTATTCGGCAAGAAATTTAAACTGATAACAGATCATGCTGCACTTCAGTCAATCTTCAACAATATCAAGACAATACAATCACCAAGATTAGAACGTTGGCGTTTGAAGTTGACAACGTATGATTTTCAGACAGTTTATAGACCAGGTAAAATGATGATATCAGATTATCTTTCCAGGCATCCACATGCAAGACACGAAACAAATACAGTAGCCGAGCAGTATATCAGCTTTATTACTGATAACGCTTTGCCAGATGCATTGAAGCTGTCAGATGTAGCAAAAGCTACCGAAACGGACTGTATATTAAGCTGTGTAAGAAATGCGTTAGAACAAAATGACTGGGAAACTCAAAAATGCAAATTAGATGAAAATTTTCGGTTATACGAGAATTTGAATAAAAATCAAGAACTTGCAGTTGCATATACGGAAGATGGATTTGTGCTTTTACGGGGTACAAAACTTTGCATACCAGGAAGTCTGCAAAAACAAACTGTTATGCTTTCGCATGAAGGTCACCAAGGCCAATCAAAATGCAAAGGATTATTACGTGAGTATTGCTGGTTTCCACATATGGATAGAATGGTGGAAGAAATGTGTAGATCATGCATTGTATGCCAAGCTGCATCAACAAGAATTATTCCAGACCCGATCAAATCAACATCACTACCACGAGATGTGTTTTCTGAAGTCAGTTGTGACTTTTGTGGTCCTTTTCCAGACGGTTACATGTTACTAGTTGTTATATGTGACTACAGTAGATTTCCAGTAGTTGAAAGAATCAAATCGACAGCCGCAGATACAGTCATACCGCGATTAGAGGCGATATTTTCAATATTCGGATATCCAGAGGTAGTGAAAACGGACAATGGACCTCCGTTTCAAAGTCGCGCATTCAGAGAATTTGCTGATAATTCGGGATTCAAACATAAACGAATCACTCCATTGCACCCACAGGCAAATGGAATAGTTGAGAGATTTATGGCGCCACTGCAAAAAGCAATTAAAACAGCGATAGCGTCTAGACAAGATTATAAAAGAGCGTTAAGTAGATATCTTATGAATTTTCGGAACACACCACAAACAACTACACAAACAGCTCCTAGTGAATTAATGTTCAATCGTAAACTAAAGACAAAATTACCAAAGATGACATTTGATAACAAAGATACAGATATTCGAGACAGGGACAGTCTTTCAAAAACGAAAAACAAAATATACGCTGATGAGAAACGTAGAGCTCAGCGAAATAATTTGAAACTGGGAGATCGTGTGTTATTAAAACGGGAACAACGGAATAAGTTTGAAACAGCTTTTGACCCTACCCCCGGGATAATCATCGCTATGAAAGGATCTATGCTTACAATCAAACATAAAGGAAAAGAAATCACACGGGACGTTTCCAAATTTAGATATGTTCATGGAGATCAAGAGCCGGTGCAGACGAAACCTGCAGATAATACATCTTTACCTAGAAATAGGCCGCAGAGGAAACGCCGACCGCCGAGACGTTATGAAGATTAAAAGAAAAAAAAAGAAAATGGTTTAATCTATGATACCATTTCTCGTTACAGCTATTAGGGTTAATGACTCAAATGTGTGGGCCATAATAATGCCCTAATTATATTCGCTATCATAGCAGTGTATAATTTATATCCGCTTGCTGGATTTATTAATCTTAGGAAAAAATGATAACGTATGTGAGAACATTCTATTATTCGTGAAATTAATACTTTTGGTTTTTATTAAATTACCTTATAATTGGTTTTTGTGTGGTAGAACGGAAAAACAAATCATTCTTTTGATAACAATGCTAGTTGTTTGAACAAATGTTGTGATAATAATGTAATTTGCTTGATATTTTGTGACATTCCGAAAAATAGAAAAGATATGACAATTAACAATTACATTATATTTAACATTACTTCGTTGAAACAGATGCCTAGTACACTGATTAGAGTAAATCGCATTGGTTAATGAACTCTGCTGAAAAAGGAGAAGAGTTTATAACAATAGACTTGCTATATAGTTTATTTCATACGGAAAAAATATTTCTTATTACAATATGTTTGCACATTTAAATTTTAAGTTTTGATGATTTAAGTTTATTGATTTTATTGATGAGTTCTAAACTAAAGATAGAGGAGGATGTAGTAAGCAAGTCTACAAGATATAATAAGCCACGCCTTTAATATCAAATATCGTTATTGTTACTGTGTGTATGTTTACTTGATGTTTGGGAGTTTATGAGTGTATACTTGGATGCAACACATATAATAAAATATATAAACCATCCTTCGGGTCTTGTTTAGTTTGTGTGCTAGTAAGCCATCCAAATAGAAAATATGAATGTTACAATATCCACAGTTGGTATCTGAAATATTTGCTTCAGCTATGCCGTGCCAAGATGTCCTACCATGTGCTTTATTACGTCGCAATGTGGTTTATACCTTTTCCCATACTGGTCACAAACACAAATACTTTCTGCAAAACAAAATATTATATATATAATTTATATTTAATATATTTTTAAAATGTATAATCAATTTGTTTTTTATTTCAACGACTCTATTTAACGAGGAATTGTTTCAAACACAACCTTTTTTCCTTATTCTTAGGCCGATAACTGATCCTCTAAGAAGACATATTTACGAGACTGTTATGATACAATGTGTCAAAATTTAGTGATCTAAGTATTAGTATCGTATTTTCATTGAATTCTAACTGATAATATGAATATATGAACTTGAATAAATAATATACAGATAGTTTGAAAAAATTATAAATTCTTAACACAGCAATGTGTTTTCAAAATTTGTATATATTTAGGTCCGAGTGGGAGCATCTCTGAAGATGAGTCCGAGTGGGAGCATTTTCCATTTTTATAAAAAGAATTAAGAAAAACTGATTTCTGAATAGAAATATTTGAAACTAATCTAGAAAAATTGATAAACATGACTCGGTTTATGTTCCGGTACGTTAAAAATAAATTTCAAGAAGGTTTTCAACCTTATTTCATATATGTTTCGGGAAAAGTCCGAGTGGGAGCATTCAGAGAAAAACACTTATCCCGTTTTCAGGCTTAAACCAGGCAATAAATCTATAAACTTTTTTTACAATTATCTCAAGTACTATAGCCATTCTTTGGTGCGCTACATGATTTTTTAATACTCTTACGTTTTCTTATAAGAAAATTGTATTTTACCTTCGAATCGACGAAAAAATGGTCCAAGTGGGAGCTTTCAGCAGGTGCGCGATGACGTAGTATCCTACCATTGTATATATTACTGACTGATCAGCATAAACTTTAAACAACTATTTAAAAGGACCTAATTGGTACGAATCGTTAGTAAAACTTTCGTTCTGAGGTACAATATAATAGAATAATTTTTTCAAACGTTTCTCCGGGATGATTAGTTCTTGCTGTTGTCCGCATTCCATTAAGAATAATTTAATTTATAACTAGAGTCAAATTAAAGAGAGAAAAAACGGAATTCCTAAAAAAGGAACAAAAACATCCGCTCGACATACGGCGGTTATCATGTGACACGATGTGCCATTCCATAAAAAGCGGCGTATGGTCCTCATGTAAAATAATGCGTATCCCTAAACGAAAGAAAAAGGCGGAAATAAATAAAATGGAATTTCGACAGGGTGTCAGTGGTTATGAAATCTGCATATCACAGACAAGAGTCTAAAGATAAATTTATAAAGCAGACAACATATAATCCTAAGGTTGATGCATATTCAAGTACAAAATAGTACAGTAAACATGTAGTACTGATTTTGGATATAATTTAAATAGATTAATTCTCAATGAGTATTTTGTTTGCTTAGTGTAATATAATTAAAAGTACAAAACTTTTTATTACATTTTGAATAATAAACTAATCCTTATAATAAGATTGAATTACATATAAAACTCGTGTTTAGCTACATGTTTATTTCAAAATTATGAAACAATAATTCTAAGTGTACCTGTTCCAAAAGCATTGTTCGTCTGCCACATTTTGCCAGATAATAAGCCGTGGAAGATCCTTCAACGCCGGCCCCTACCACTATGACGTCATAAACTGTATCCGCGCCCTCCATCATTCAACTTGACACGAAAGGATTAAAACATTTTAAAATATTGCATAAAATAGATAACACTTTACATAAAGTCGTTTTTAAACATGCATATACATACAAAGTTACGTGGTATGTACACGTGATATTAAACTTCATAACATACAGGAAGGACATTTCTTTGCATCCCACCAGATAATTATTGTAAATTTTCATGACCGCAAATGTTATGAAACTATCATCTCAGGTATTCCCTCCACTTATATCTTACAAACTTCTTTCGGTATCGTTTATTATTGTTTGTAAAGCCAATCTCTTTGTATTATCATTGTCCGAGTGCGTGCGTGCACGCGTGCGTGTGTGTGTGTTTAGGTTTATTTACCTCCGCCACCGTAAACAATACCATAAGGGCGACGTTTCATTTCATTTATGAATTAACAATCTTTAGAAGGATCTGGTATTATATACCTGACACTTATATATGTGTATGTGTTTATGTGCTTACCGTATATCCCATTAAAAAGGACATCTCTTAGTACGAACAGTGATTTGGACATAGGATGGATAATTAACGGTAAACCATATATTACAGTCATATGCGCGCATGTGACCAACAACAATAGTTATTTGTGATTCTCAACAATTTTCATTATCAAATACATAGGGACCCGGCACAGTGTTGGGATTGTGTAAAAAAGTAATTCTAGAAAAAATATATAGTTTATATGTAATATATAGACATTATATATAAACTGTATTTTTTTTCTAGAATTACTTTTTTATACTATCCCACCACTGTGCACCCCGGGTCCCTTTGATCAAATACATTAAGATATCCATAAACATCAACCAGGCCTTTTTTAACTTGTCATATCTTATGCTATATAAAAGTAAACTCACTATATAAACAATTTGTTCTTATGTAACCAGAAAGACAATGTGATCATATTTTTTTATCTTTCAATGTATACCCAGTTTTTCACATAATAACATCGGTTTAAAGGGATACTCAGGCAAAATAATGGCAAAAATATAAAAATGATTTTCTGTACTCAAATCACCCTAAAATGACATTTCTTAAAGTCCCAACATGAATTTCTGTATAAATTCTATATATTTTGGGTTTGAAGTTTAAATATATCTATATATGTTGAACGCAATTTTGACGCGAACAGAATCACCGAATAGTTTAAAAACAAGTCATGCGATTTGAACAAACCCTGGAAGTTACAATAACAAATATTGTGGATATTGTATGATTGAAACAAGTCTAAGTAATTGATTTGACATGTTTTTTAACGTTTTCAGAGTACAGAGTGACAACTATTGTGAAATTTTAGCGCTCTAACCTGACCCACGTGGGTCAAGTTAGGAAAACACCATTTTATTCTTTATATGGAGAAAAGTTTTGTTCCTTTGACTGTTTAGTGTATTCATTTTGAGGACATTTACAGAATAATGAATGAAAATTTCAAAACTAAGAAATGAAAATTTTGCCTGTGTCTCCCTTTAACAGTTAGCTACATGTATTTTAATAGACGGCTTGATAACAATCTCTGGCGAATTTCAGGAATTTCATGCTTATTTAGTGAGAACAGAAAGCTGTTTACTGATAAACCCTAGAACATGTTTCAAAGGGAAGTTATTTCACATTTACCAGACATTTACTACTAAAATAAGCCATCTTTGGGCGGTAACTGGAGTTATAAGATAAACATTTAATCATTCGGAACTGCCTCGGCTATTATCTACAATATTAACCTCGGAAACAATACGGATTGAAAGTAGTTCTACCACGTGGTTTACTGATGTAAACAGAAACAGAGATAATGTAAAACGAATGTATATATGTGACACCTAATGTCTGTTCCGGTACTTTTATGCTTGAAAATATGTCCGACAACAATTTGTTATTTAAATATGCCCTCTGATGTTCAATTTTAAATAAATCCGACCAAATGTCAACAGGTTGGTTTTTTGTACTTTCGGTTTCACAGCCATATTAGTAAATATATAAATAATGTATTGTTTGCTTTTGTACCTATTAATTCACTTATTTCAGGTGGACTTTTACTACATATATTGGAAATAAACGTGTCAACAACTCCCAGCATTAAATTACTATTTGTTTACATGTTTAGTTTCTTAGCGTACATGTAGGTTAGACCGGAATACCGCATCCGTTCTGTGTATTCATACTATTGTGTTCGAGGTCCTTATCCGAAGACTGACGGAAAGGGCCGAGTAGTTGCGATTGACATTTAATAAAATAAAACATACCCCTTTTCAGTATAGAAAGTTTGGTATGCGACTATATTAACGTGCAAGTATAAATCTTGCAGTATAAATGTAGTTAGATAGTACATTGTATTGAAGTAATATCTATGTATATGTAAACACTGATAATAGCTATACATATATATGAAAACTCATAACACAGGATATTCTGCCAAGTTAAACATGTCGAATCAGGGAATTATTTATGATGCAATAGTGGTGGGAGCGGGGATTGAGGGCTCGTCAACGGCGTACCACCTTGCCAAGAGTGGTAAAAAGACATTACTTCTTGAACAGGTATTTATCTGTTTATAATACAATAAATAAACTAATAATAACAAAATGTTACACCTTATATCATGTACTAAATGATTTTAACAACACGGAGGTTAAACGTTATAATTTAATATTCAGGTGAAAGTCATGTATATACAAGTGTGCATGAATCAAATAATCAATTCGAAAGTGTCAACGGTTTATATAAACACATTTATTATTATCGGTGGAGAAATTTTGCATACGTATACACAACATGTCAATAAATCTTGATTTTGGAAAATAAATGGATTCTAAATTTCGTCAATTCGGTTTGATTTGTTGCAAATAAAATAAATAAAGCGTAAATAACAAACGCTCACCTTCCTTAATAATTGAAGAACATTACAACGATTTTCACAATTGGCATAAAGAACTTTTCGTAAATCTCTTGCTCAATGGTTTATAAATTAAAGGCCCATAATGTCCAAGACATGCTTTTATTTTTATTTCTCAAACATTTTACATTTTAGTGTCCTGTTATAGTTTTAAAAAATACTCATATTGGCCGGTTAAAAATACTCATATTGGCCGGTTAAAAATACTCATTGGCCGGTTAAAAATACTCATTGGCCGGTTAAAAATACTCATTAGCCGGTTAAAAATACTCATATTGGCCGGTTATTTTAACCATATTTTGCTTCATATTTTGCTTCTGTTTTAGTACAGTACTTAACAATGATTTGAGCCGCGTCACGACAAAACCAACATAATGGGTTTGCGACCAGCATGGATCCAGACCAGCCTGCGCATCGGCGCACTCTGATCAGGATCCATGCTTACATGACCGCTTACAGACCCTATAACAAGTCAAGAAACTGATAGCGAACAGCATGGATCCTGACCAGACTGCGCGGATGCGCAGGCTGGTCTGGATCCATGCTGGTCGCAAACCCATTATGTTGGTTTCGTCATGACGCGGCTCATTTAGTATTTCGTATAAAAGTCAAAATTCTACCTTGTTTACATTGTCCTACGTTTATGACATTCATCGTTACATTCTTCAGGCGGTTATCTTAACCATTATTTAAACGATACTCATATACTACCTGAATGCTTTCAGATCAAAATAATTGATTAAGATATTGTACCAAACCATAGGAAGCCCCACCCCCCTTAATTGTACCATACGAACGCCTTTATTCCGTTTTCAGTTCCCATTACCACACAGTAGGGGAAGTTCCCATGGACAGTCCCGGATCACGAGGAAGGCGTACGGGCCTCAGGAACACTACACGATTATGATGGAAGAGTCGTACAGACTAACGGACGTACTAGAATCAGAATGCGGGGAACAACTCTTCATGCAAGTATTGTTTATTGATTTGCTTATCATTATATCATTCATTCGTCCGTTCGACCATCATTCCGTTCGTTCATTCGTTCGGTCGTTCACCCATTTACTAAACAGATTTGAAACAACCGCATACTTATATTAAGTTGTTGTTTTTTTAATAGAAACTGCGGCTGTCTTGCTTTCGGTCCAAAAGATCACCCTTTTGTTTCCGGTGCAGTGGAGGCTTTGTCACGTCACGGTGCCCCGCATGATGTTTTCAACGTTGAGGAGCAACGCAGAAGATATCCGTATTTGGCGTTACCGAGTGATTTTAAAGTTGTTCTTGACAAAACAGGAGGACTTCTTAGAGCTGATAAAATTTTGCAAGCGTTTCAGGTAAATATTAAATAATGTAAAATACATTTTTTAAAAACGTTTTGATGACAAACCCGTGCGTGATGAAGTTGTCTGCACGAAGTTCCGGTTAGTGCTAGATCTATACACATTTAGCTTCCTCAACAATAATAGGAATAAAATCAGAAGTAACAGAAACTTATGGAGCTTTATATAAAAGTTTTGAGCATTGTACAAAGTACATGAACATCATATTACAAAATATTATCCTTCAAGTATTTCAAATATAAATCAGGTACGCAGTAGTCAAATTAATGGTAGTAAAGTAAAGGGTATTTTTACTCCTTGATTTGAGCCGTGTCACGACAAAACCAACATAATGGGTTTGCGACCAGCATGGATCCAGACCAGCCTGCGCATCCGCGCAGTCTGATCAGGATACATGCCGTTCGCTATCAGTTTCTCTACTTGTAATAGAGTTGGAAAGCGAACAGCATGGATCCTGATCAGACTGCGCGGATGCGCAGGCTGGTCTGGATCCATGCTGGTCGCAAACCCATTATGTTGGTTTTGTCGTGACACGGCTCATTTATAATCGTGCAAACGCATATAAACCGGTCGGAAGCCGCACATATTCAGATGACATCTAGTTTGGTCCAGATGTTATCTCAATTTATCTGTTCTAGATCTGTAACCTTTTTTGTGCTAAATATCTTACATGAACCCGCTCACCTTTCATTCTGGACAAGACCATTCTTTATTTGAAGTGAAAATTTCAAAACATATACAGACTAAATAGTGAACAGTGCAGACCATGATCCGACTGCACAGATGTGCCGTTTGATGTTGATCTGTACTGAGACAATGATAAGGGTAGAATCAGTTGCTGGGACTGTTTTTCTTGAGCACAATTTCAAAACTAATTGTCCTAGAAATGAAATTTTATGAAACACATGTGTTTGTAAAAATGTTCTTTACACAATAAACAAGTGTCTTTATCTTACTTTAAAGTTATAAAAGCCCACAGATAAAGAGGTAATTTCATATCGCACGTAGAATATCATTGTTTTATTTATATAGAACATACATGTGTAATGTTTGACAAACATACTTGGATCAATAATTTACTAAGTCGTTGTTAATACCTAAATATTTCATACTGCAACAGTTTTCATTAACTATGTTAAATACTGGAAAAAAATCTCCCGAGTTATATTGCTTAATTTCATATTAATTTATATTTCCAATGCGATGTACTGTATTCAGATTTATTATGTACTAGTAAGTAGTAACTGCTATGTGTAATTAGTAATTTAATTCTGCAGAGTATTCGCAAGAAATTTAGAGCGTCAATGGAAAGCACTTTCATTAAAACATTAACATTAACATTACCCCCTCCCCACCCATTCCACAGGAGTTAACTGTATATAAAGCATCATTTTAAAATGTTAATATCGTTTTTGTACAGAAACAGTTTCAACGTTTTGGTGGCACTTTACTTGACGGGGAACCTATGTTAGACCTTTATCCTGGGGATATAGTATCAATTAAGACCACAAAAGGAGTTCATAGGGCAAGAAGTGTTGTGCTGGCCCTTGGTGCATGGGCAGCTAAGTTCTTGCCTCGCATTGGAGTCAATGTGCCTTTGGAGGTAAATCTTATTAAATTGTTTTTTTTAACTGTTGAATAATTTTCTATTCTGCATTAATAGAAACAATATTCAACAATAAGTTGTGGAGAAGGGAATAGCAAATACATTTTTGTAAATCCTCGGTATTGGCTATGAAAAAGAAAAGAAAAAAGGCCAAAACAACAATATCAACAACAACAACAACAACAACAACAGAGATATGACATTTTCAGATAAGAAAACTTTGGTGTTAAGTAACTAAGGTACATGACTTTCTAGGGCAGTTATTTTAGCAATTTTAAATGAGATTTTCTACATTGGAGGATGAGCAATCTGCTTTTCTAATTTTAGTGCATGTTTAACATGTTAAATATTTTACTCATTTAAACTAGTGAAAAAAATGGAGCTATTATGATCACTGCGGCGTCGTTGTTTTCATCGCACAAAGAAACTTTAATGGAGCTCATTACTTAAACAGTTTTGAAGTTTTGAAACTTGGTATGCTTGCTTAGCATGACAATGTGCAGTTGTTAGACATAAGGCATTCTTTTGAAAGCTATGCCCCTTTTTAATTTAGAATATTTGTCAGAAGTGGTTTTTTCAACAAACGAGCGTTAACACCGCATACAGTGCTCTTGCTTGTATGATATTTTGAACTCGGTTTACAACTTAATTTTAGTTATCGGAGTAAATCAATCAACATATTTATTTATAGCCATTGAAGATAACAGTGTGTTATTGGGAGGAAAAGAATGGAAAACATTTCAGTATTGAGAATTTTCCGACTTTTATGTCCGAATCCGGTACCGGTAATAACACCATTTATGGTCTCCCATCTGAAGAGTACCCAGGCCTTGTCAAGGTATAAACATCTATTTAATTTCAATTCATCGTTATTATTCATGATGTTAAACAGTGACACAGAAATATGTCCAGTTTCATCAATTTCAGTTGAAAACATCTTAATACATGTCCTTTCATTGTATGTTTATGGAAAACTTAAAGAATTGCAATTGACCACTAGAGTCATAACTCCCACTAGATGTTAATATCATAGACCCAACAACTGGATATTTATGTCATAGCTCCCCCCACCCCCCACCCCCTGTTTTAAAAACTATAGGAATGTTCTATCGTCATTATTATTTGTACTTAAAAAAATAACAAAAACTGCACTATGAAAAAAAACTCTTTGGTGTGAGGTGACAAGTCCCTTTTTTTTACTAAAAATCGGGCAACTTTTCGCTTAAAATGCCTATATATCTACGCGAACAAAGCATTGATATATATATTTTTCAGATATGCCTTCATCACGGTCCTGCTATTGATCCGGATAATAGGGACGGTGTAGATAATCAATGGGTTTTAGACACAATAAAGATGATTGTTCATACACACTTCCCAACATTGGAAAAAGAACCAAGAATTGTTGAAACATGTATATACACGGTAAAGTGTTTTTGTTTGACACAAATTTTTGTCTATACAACATGTGGTAAATAAGGGTAGAAATTTTGATGAAGTTAGCACAATAAGCTGGGTTTTTATTTATTCATATGACTTGGGAAGACCATCTGTCCAATCGCGGAAGATTTTTACGTCATCCAATGTTGGATGGTGCATTGTGAATCATTTAAACTAGTATGTTATAAAATCATTATGTAAAGGATGATTTGAGCGAATAACTAAGAAAGCAATTTGACAATTAGTGTTTCATAAGTCACCAAGGAGTATCATCAGCAATATTACTCTCATCTCTCCCATCAAAACCTAATTCAGCTTCCGGAAAACATTTTCCCCGACATGTCCGATATCTCCAGTAAGCTTCCCCTTTTCAAACCTTTCAAAACCAGCAAACGGTTTAGCATGTTTGCCGTTTATTTTGCAAATAGGCCATCTGAGTTGTTCTTTGAGTTCGTTATAAACAAATTAACTGGATTCCTAAACAAGTGCCCCAATGATAATTCTTATGAATTGTAGGTAGTACTAAATACATGTATTTATAAATATTTTATAATCTTATGCAAATATATTTTTCAAAATGATGAATCATTTTCTGAATCATTTTCCAGAATACACCGGACAAAGATTTCATTCTTGACCTTCACCCGTCTTGGAAAAATGTCGTCATCGCAGCTGGGTTTTCAGGTATTTGTCTTCAAAAATGACATTAATGGTCATACCAAGTAAACGAATTTCAAAGACGACCTCATCATATTAGAAGAGATTGTCAACAGTTTTTTTTCTTCTAAACTTTGAAACCGTCACTTCTGTTAAGATACTTTTAAGAGTTATCTCCCTTTGTGATTGTGGCGAGACGAAACCAAAAATCTTTCATATATTGCATAGAGGTTATATGCAGAATTAAAGTAACCCTCTTGAGGTCCATAAAATAACCTGAAATTTTGCACACAAATAGACCTACATAAAATTGTACACAAATCTAGAAAAATATCCAATCCTGTTATGTCAGTGGGGTTTCTTTAGGTAATTTCTTATATTTATTTGGATTTTTACGGCGCACCGACACAATATACGTCATATGGTGCCGGAACAGGAAATAGGTTTTGCTTCACCTCTAAAGCAACAAACCACCTCACCGAGATGCATAAACTAGTAATACGAACCCATTTAGGCGCCTCTTGCGACCACGGAAAGACGAATAGTAGTGGCTGCAATTGTGAAAGCCAACCCTCAGCCACAAGGAAGATTTCTGATGCAACAGGAGAAAGAATATTGAATTTGTTTTTGAAATTGAATATTGAAAATGTTTCTTTTTAAAAGTTTCTAATTTGAAACAACTTCAAATCAGACTTCAGGTGTAAAACAATTTTTTTCTGTGTTTCTGTAAAGTCATAGAAAAATATACACATATATATAACTCTATGTTAGTAAATTTATCATAGAATGAACGCGGCATAAGTACGGAAGCGTCCTGGTGCCAATTCATAATGTTCTTTAAAGAAATAGGAGATAAAAAAGCCTAATAAGGAGTATATAACTCCTACGTAGGACTTATATAATAACAAGAATAAGAGATATAAAGTCCAACGTAGGAGTTTAAAAGTCCTACGTAGGAGTTATAAACTCCTAATTAGACTTTTTTTATCTCATACGTAGGAATTATAAAGTCCTACGTAGGACTTATAAACTCCTACGTAGGAGTTATAAAAAACCTACGTAGGACTTTATAAGTCCTACGTAGGAGTTACAAACTCCTAATTCTCCTACGTAGGAGTTTATTTTTAGCTCACCTGACCACGAAGTGGTCATGGTGAGGTATAGTGATGGGGCTATGTCCGGCGTCCGTCGTCGTGCGTTGTGCGTCGTGCGTTGTGCGTCGTTCGTCGTCAACAATTGGGTTGTTAACAGTCTAGCAGTCACAGTTTTGATTGGATCATCATCAAACTTTGTCAGAATGTTTGTCTCAATGAAATACAGATCGAGTTCGAAGATGGGTTATCTCGGGTCAAAAACTAGGTCACAGGAGCTAAAAATAGAAAAAAGCTTGTTAACACTCTAGAGGCTGCAGTTTTCATCCAAATATTCTGGAAATTTGTCAGGAAGGTTGTTTTGATGATATCTAGGTCAAGTTCGAAGATGGGTCATCTCTGGTCAAAAACTAGGTCACGAGCTAAAAATAGAAAAAGCTTGTTAACACTCTAACAATTGGGTTGTTAACAGTCTAGCAGTCACAGTTTTGATTGGATCATCATCAAACTTTGTCAGAATGTTTGTCTCAATGAAATACAGATCGAGTTCGAAGATGGGTTATCTCGGGTCAAAAACTAGGTCACAGGAGCTAAAAATAGAAAAAGCTTGTTAACACTCTAGAGGCTGCAGTTTTCATCCAAATATTCTGGAAATTTGTCAGGAAGGTTGTTTTGATGATATCTAGGTCAAGTTCGAAGATGGGTCATCTCTGGTCAAAAACTAGGTCACGAGCTAAAAATAGAAAAAGCTTGTTAACACTCTAATAATTGGGTTGTTAACAGTCTAGCAGTCACAGTTTTGATTGGATCATCATCAAACTTTGTCAGAATGTTTGTCTCAATGAAATACAGATCGAGTTCGAAGATGGGTTATCTCGGGTCAAAAACTAGGTCACAGGAGCTAAAAATAGAAAAAGCTTGTTAACACTCTAGAGGCTGCAGTTTCATACAAATATTCTGGAAATTTGTCAGGAAGGTTGTTTTAATGATTTCTAGGTCAAGTTCGAAGATGGGTCATCTCCGGTCAAAAACTAGGTCACAGGAGCTAAAAATAGAAAAAGCTTGTTAACACTCTAGTGGCTGCAGTTTTCATCCAAATATTTTGGAAATTTGTCAGGAAGGTTGTTTGATGATATCTAGGTCAAGTTCGAAGATGGGTCATCTCCGGTCAAAAACTAGGTCACAGGAGCTAAAAATAGAAAAAGCTTGTTAACACTCTAGTGGCCGCAGTTTTCATCCAAATATTCTGGAAATTTGTCAGGAAAGTTGTTTTGATGGTTTCTAGGTCAAGTTCAAAGATGGGTCATCTCCGGTCAAAAACTAGGTCACAGGAGCTAAAAATAGAAAAAGCTTGTTAACACTCTATAGGCTGCAGTTTTCATCCAAATATTCTGGAAATTTGTCAGGAAGGTTGTTTAGATGATATCTAGGTCAAGTTTGAAGATGGATCATGTCTGGTCAAAAACTAGGTCACAGGAGCTAAAAATAGAAAAAGCTTGTTAACACTCTAGTGGCTGCAATTTTCATCCAAATATTTTGGAAATTTGTCAGGAAGGTTGTTTTGATTTTATCTAGGTCAAGTTCGAAGATGGGTCATGTCTGGTCAAAAACTAGGTCACAGGAGCTAAAAATAGAAAAAGCTTGTTAACACTCTAGTGGCTGCAATTTTCATCCAAATATTTTGGAAATTTGTCAGGAAGGTTGTTTTGATTTTATCTAGGTCAAGTTCGAAGATGGGTCATGTCTGGTCAAAAACTAGGTCACAGGAGCTAAAAATAGAAAAAGCTTGTTAACACTCTATAGGCTGCAGTTTTCATCCAAATATTCTGGAAATTTGTCAGGAAGGTTGTTTAGATGATATCTAGGTCAAGTTTAAAGATGGATCATGTCTGGTCAAAAACTAGGTCACAGAAGCTAAAAATAGAAAAAGCTTGTTAACACTCTAGTGGCTGCAGTTTTCATCCAAATATTCTGGAAATTTGTCAGGAAGGTTGCTTAGATAATATCTAGGTCAAGTTGGAAGATGGGTCATCTCCAGTCAAAAACTAGGTCACAGGAGCTAAAAATAGAAAAAGTTTGTTAACACTCTAGTGGCTGCAGTTTTCATCCAAATATTCTGGAAATTTGTCAGGAAGGTTGTTTTGATGATATCTAGGTCAAGTTGGAAGATGGGTAATGTCCGGTCAAAAACTAGGTCACAGGAGCTAAAAATAGAAAAAGCTTGTTAACACTCTAGTGGCTGCAGTTCTCATCCAAATATTCTGGAAATTTGTCAGGAAGGTTGTTTTGATGATATCTAGGTCAAGTTGGAAGATGGGTCATGTCCGTTCAAAAACTAGGTCACAGGTGCTAAAAATAGAAAAAGCTTGTTAACACTCTAGTGGCTGCAGTTTTCATCCAAATATTTTGGAAATTTGTCAGGAAGGTTGTTTTGATGATTTTCAGGTCAAGTTCGAAAGATGGGTTATCACCGGTCAAAAACTAGGTCACAGGAGCTAAAAATAGAAAAAGCTTGTTAACACTCTAGTGGCTGCAGTTTTGATTAAAATATTCTGGAAATTTGTCAGGAAGGTTGTTTTAATGATTTCTAGGTCAAGTTCGAAGATGGGTCATGTCTGGTCAAAAACTAGGTCACAGGAGCTAAAAATAGAAAAAGCTTGTTAACACTCTAATGGTTGCAGTTTTCATCCAAACATTCTGGAAATTTGTCAGAAAGGTTGTTTTGATGATTTCTAGGTCAAGTTCGAAGATGGGTCATGTCTGGTCAAAAACTAGGTCACAGGAGCTAAAAATAGAAAAAGCTTGTTAACACTCTATAGGCTGCAGTTTTCATCCAAATATTCTGGAAATTTGTCAGGAAGGTTGTTTAGATGATATCTAGGTCAAGTTTAAAGATGGATCATGTCTGGTCAAAAACTAGGTCACAGAAGCTAAAAATAGAAAAAGCTTGTTAACACTCTAGTGGCTGCAGTTTTCATCCAAATATTCTGGAAATTTGTCAGGAAGGTTGCTTAGATAATATCTAGGTCAAGTTCGAAGATGGGTCATCTCTGGTCAAAAACTAGGTCACAGGAGCTAAAAATAGAAAAAGTTTGTTAACACTCTAGTGGCTGCAGTTTTCATCCAAATATTCTGGAAATTTGTCAGGAAGGTTGTTTTGATGATATCTAGGTCAAGTTGGAAGATGGGTAATGTCCGGTCAAAAACTAGGTCACAGGAGCTAAAAATAGAAAAAGCTTGTTAACACTCTAGTGGCTGCAGTTCTCATCCAAATATTCTGGAAATTTGTCAGGAAGGTTGTTTTGATGATATCTAGGTCAAGTTGGAAGATGGGTCATGTCCGGTCAAAAACTAGGTCACAGGTGCTAAAAATAGAAAAAGCTTGTTAACACTCTAGTGGCTGCAGTTTTCATCCAAAATATTTTGGAAATTTGTCAGGAAGGTTTTTTTGATGATTTTCAGGTCAAGTTCGAAGATGGGTTATCACCGGTCAAAAACTAGGTCACAGGAGCTAAAAAATAGAAAAAGCTTGTTAACACTCTAGTGGCTGCAGTTTTGATTAAAATATTCTGGAAATTTGTCAGGAAGGTTGTTTTAATGATTTCTAGGTCAAGTTCGAAGATGGGTCATGTCTGGTCAAAAACTAGGTCACAGGAGCTAAAAATAGAAAAAGCTTGTTAACACTCTAATGGTTGCAGTTTTCATCCAAACATTCTGGAAATTTGTCAGAAAGGTTGTTTTGATGATTTCTAGGTCAAGTTCGAAGATGGGTCATCTCAGGTCAAAAACCAGGTTACAGGAGCTAAAAATAGAAAAATCTTGTTAACACTCTAGTGGCTGCATTTTTTATCCAAATATTCTGGAAAGTTGTCAAGGTTGTTTTGATGTTCGAAGATAAGTCATCTTCGGTCAAAAACTAGGTCACAGTAGCTAAAAATAGAAAAGCTTGTTAACACTCGAGTGGCTGCAGTTTTGATCCAAATATTCTTGAAATTTGTCAGGAAGGTTGTTTTGATGATATCTAGGTCAAGTTCGAAGATGGGTTATCTCCGGTCAAAAACTAGGTCACAGGAGCTAAACATAGAAAAAGCTTGTTAACACTCTAGTGGCTGCAGTATTGATTCAAATATTCTGGAAATTTGTCAGGAAGGTTGTTTTGATGATTTCTAGGTCAAGTTCGAAGATGGGCCATCTCAGGTCAAAAACTAGGTCACAGGAGTTAAAAATAGAAAAAGCTTGTTTACACTCTAGTGGCTGCAGTTTTTATTCAAATATTCAGGAAATTTGTCAAGAATGTTGTTTTGATGTTTTCTGGGTCAAGTGCTAAGATTGGTCATGTCTGGTCAAAAACTAGGTCACAGGAGCTAAAAATAGAAAAATCTTTTTAACACTCTAGTGGCTGCAGTTTTGATCCAAATTTCCTGGAAATTGGTCAGGAAGGTTGTTTTGATGATTTCTAGGTCAAGTTTGAATATGGGTCGTGTCCAGTCAGAAATTAGGTCACATTGCCCAAATATGGAAAAATCTTTATGACACACTAGAGGTCACATGTTTGACTCAGTTGCATCAAACTTGGTCATGATGCTTGTTTAAGACATTGCTTGGATGCGGTTGTGTCAGGTGAGCGATCCAGGGCCATCATGGCCCTCTTGTTTATAGAACATTATGAATTGGCACCAGGACGCTTCCGTATTACATAAACGATTGTACTTATCAACTGTCAAACAAACATCAAAATAGAAGCAATAACTTTAACAACCTTTTGTATTTCATTTTGTAGGTCACGGGTTCAAACTTGCTCCAGTGGTTGGCAAGGTTCTGTCACAGCTTGCAACCGGCCAGAAACCAGCGTACGATATGTCACATTTTAAGATTGATAGATTCTTCAAAAATAAGCTGTAACATTATATACACTGACACAATAAGATTTGTTACGTGTGGCTTATTTCATGTTCACAAACTTATATATTATAGTCTTCTTATTTTTTTTCTTCATAAAATGTTATATTTTGTATACATTTATTGTAACCTCGAATTGCACGTGATTATGTTTTTGTTGTTGTTGAAATAAACGAATATTATTTTAATCGAGTCCGAAAGAACACAAGAAATAAGCTTCGGATATGATTATACATGTATTTAGAAAAGGGTTTAAATATAGATCAGCTCTAAAAGTTGAATAAAAATCTTTTAAAATTGTGCTAGACTTTCTTTTTACCGACAAGAGTGTGATATAATTTATAAAATGGAATAATATGTAGTGCAGAACCCAATTTTTATTTTGACTGGTAGAAAAAACAACAATATACATGCATATACACTAATGTACACAATCGTAAAACATCATTTGTCCGATATGTTTTCATTACACTGTTAAAAATCATATAAGTAATTTTGTAATACATGTACAACTTTAGTAAGACAAGAAAAAGTAAAATCGGGATAATTTGTATCAGGATTTTTACCTTTAAGTATCCTACAACTCAATTCTGAAAAAAGGGTTGTAGAGGCTTATTCTTCTTGAACGATACCTTTGAGAAATGTGTTGGCGTAGAATATACTTGAAGTGACATTATGTTCATTTATAACTACATGTTCAAAAATTGACTTTTATAAAGACGATTGACAAATGATTGAAAGTAAAAAAATATTAAACAACATAGATCTAGATTCTATATTATAAAAAGACTGCCCACTCTTTTAAAAAAATAACGCTACTGATACATTGTGAACAATATTTATACAATTTCCGTGGGTCTAGGGATAATTTTTGCATTATAAAATATAAAATTGAACAGTTACGTCCAATATATAAAGTTCTTTTAGTTTTACCTGTGCATTCCTCATTTACACTTAGATGGGCATAAAGTCACTTAAAAACTATTTAAAAGTAATTAGAAATGACACCACATGTGCACATATAAAAAAGATACTCTTGCATAATAACCAACTAAATAGGATAATTTCAACGTTTGGTACATTGTATGCAGGTATAACAATGTCAACGATTACAATTGCGTAAAATTATTGTAAAGAATACCGGCTTATTTAAAAATCAAAGGGCTGCAGCTCTATGGTATTTTCTGATCTTTGCAATCTAAATCATACTGACTATCTGTATGTACTTTCCTGTATAAGTTTATTTTTATATACTATAATTCATCTTACGCAGCGACAGCGTTTTGATTTTCTTCTATAACAGTTTGAGATTGATACATATGGAATTTTGCATGAAAAAAAATAGAATTGCCAACCATAGGCCTCTCACACCCTCAACGAGACTGCTTACCTCTGCACCACGGCGAAGTAATACATATGTACCTTGAATAAAAACGAATACATTATGTAATTCTAAATTGAGAATTTCCATTTCATGTTTGCAATCCTTATTAATTTCGAGGTATTTTGTTCACGATAAACCTGTTGTTTAAACTGATGAAAATAATTTAGCGAAAATCTTCTCGCCAAAACAGTCCGACATGTATATATTCCACTACTCGACGGTCAGATTTTTTGTGTACTACGCTCTGGAGTATTCGGTAATCGACATAGCTAAAAATAGCATTTTCATTGATTAAAATGATATTCATGATAATCCGAAGCTTTACGGAAATAGCCGAACATTTTTCATTGGGTAAAAAAGATATTCATCCGCGAAATTTGTGATTGTAACCTCATATTTCTATTGACTAATCTAAACTTTTAATGCACTGTAATTCGTTAAATGTCTACATTAAAAATTATTCTTTCTTTTAAATTGCTGGTTTTTAAGCAGTTTTGAGTGAGAACTACTTTGCGTTGTTAGGACTGTGTTAGACCGTGGATGTTAGCTATGTATTTACTGATCTTACGATCAGAAAATACAAAAAGTAAGGTGTCCAAAGAGGCAGATCTATTTTTGAAATTCCATCTTTCGCTTCTGTGAATATGATCTGCACAGGAAACTTTTATAAAGCTAGCATCTAACGAGCTTGATAAACAGTTTTAATACATATGTTACTATATATAGTAACAAAATTTAGGGTATTTTAAAACCATTATGAGAAATCTAGGTCATTATGTAATTTCGTTGGCATTTTTTCTCCATGCAAAGAAATGAACGCACGTGCAAGATGACGTTAACAACTGTCACTGAAAAATGGCTGCTGTCGTTGAATCGCAAGTTAAGATTGTTAGAGGCGGTTGTGAATAGTGTGTATTAGGTATATACAATTGTATTTCAAATGTCTGTCTTTATAATGGTCATTTACGAAATATCAAAATTTAAAAAATGGTAAGGATAAAACTGCCTAAAATTAAAATACTGTCCCAGGTTGTTGATTATCTTTGTGAAGTAGGATACAAAATTAAAGACAATTTTGTCAAATGTTCAGTTGTTTTTTTTTTACCTGTGTACTCATCATATACACTTTAGATGGGCTGAAAGTCATTTTAAACGTGCGATAGATGTCGCTATATTTCCTTTGCTTGCTACTTTAAGGAATAAAATGAATGAAAAGGTTGTTACAATAGATTTTGTCCAAATCTCACAGGCGAGATTTTAAGTGGACTCCTTAAGTTGTTTTTTGTGCACGTATAATATTGCTTAAATTACTGAAATATGCCTTTGTCGCAACCCTATTAAATGGAGTGTTTCCTAACTTTGTGCTGATATACACTGTGTAATTTTATTAAATAAAGCATTAAATAAATTTACAAATTAAATAACTAAATAACTATCAAAGGAGTATCTGAAGACCAGTCGTTGAAAACGGCAAGACTTTGTTTTTACTAGGTAAAAATATTCAGGTAGAAAACGTCAAGGCACGGAATATTTTGTACAAATCTTGCACGTCAATAGAATATTAGGGTAAGTTCATTTCAATATATACATGTAATATATTCCGGAAATGACTAATTCACCTAGTGTTTAGTGTTCTATTCTGTTTGATATACTGATAACTGTACATGTATATTCTGATACAGTCAGCTCACTTCTGTTTCCGTCCTCATCTCGGATCATACGAAATCACACGATATTTTACAAACATGTGCAGTGCCCAGAGAACATTCATTTTAAAAGATTCATTTGCAAGCTGTAAGGTAAGAAATATTTGTATTAATTTATACTTTTATTTTATGCTTTTGAGTAAATTACTGATTCCGTGAAAATTATTTTTGATAAATTCACAGTGAAAATTATCAAAATATAAGTCCACACTTTTCAATGACGAGACTACTTTTTAAAGATTCCCCCTTAGGGTACATGAATTTTATTTTTGTTTGCAATTATGACATTGTCAGGGCTGTTTGGAGAAAAGCAAAGCTCAAATTGAAAAAAAAAAAAACACTTAAACTTCTAAAGTAATAAATATTAAAAACACAATTCAATTCATTCAAATTACTAATCACCAAATTTCGTCTTTATTTTTTCCTTTCATTTACACTTCCTTCGCCATGTTAAACTGCTCTTCATGACATCCGGGCATTTTAACCTTTTATCGCATGAGCATGCATATTGTGAAAATGGCCGTTTTCATTGAAAAACCTCCTGTTACAAGTTAAAACTGCTATAAAACTATGAAAAATGCTTCAATATTGATGAAACTTGGCACAAATATTGACTGGAATACCTAAATTTCCTGTTACCATGGCAACGGGGGGACGTCTCAAAATTGCGAAAAATCACTTTTTAGTCCCCTACCGGTTTACCGGAGGGGACTTTAGGTTTACCCTCCGTCCGTCTGTCCGTCTGTCCGTCCGTCTGTCCGTCTGTCTGTCTGTCAGTCCGTCCGTCCACAAAACTGGATCCCGCGATAACTTGAAAAGTACTGAAAATATTTTTATGAAACTTGGTATATGGATAGATGGCAGTATGGAGATTATGCACGTCTTTTTCTTTTCTTCCTATGTTGAAAATTCTGGTTGCTATGGCAACAAATAGGCTGAAAATATGGCAAATTTTACACATAAACTGGATCCAGTGATAACGCAAAAAGTACTGGAAATATTTTTATGAAACTTTACATATGGGTAGATGGCAGTATTGAGATTATGCACGTCTTTTTCTTTTCTTCCTATGTTGAAAATTCTGGTTGCTATGGCAACAAATATGCTGAAAATATGGCAAATTTTACACATAAACTGGATCCAGTGATAACGCAAAAAGTACTGGAAATATTTTTATGAAACTTGACATATGGGTAGATGGCAGTCTTGAAATTATGCACGTTTTTTTCTTTTCTTCCTATGTTGAAAATTCTGGTTGCTATGGCAACACATAGACTGAAAATATGGCAAATTTTACACATAAACTGAATCCAGTGATAACTCAAAAAGTACTGGAAATATTTTTATGAAACTTTACATATGGGTAGATAGCAGTCTTGAGATTATGCATGCCTTATCTGTTCTTCCTATTTTGAAAAAATATCAGTTGCCTTGGCAACAAATAGGCTTAAAACATGGCAAATATAACAATATTTGTGATTAGTCAAAAAGAGCTGAACATTTTTATGAAATTGCATCTTTAATTCAAGAGTTATCTCCTCTTTAAGAATTTTGCTTTTTAAAAATGGTATATTTTGGTAACAGGGATGTTTCAAATATTAACTTTAGAGTGTCTTTCAGTCCGTCTGTCTGTCTGTTCATAAAAACTGTATCCTGTGATCACTTTTAAAGAACTTTTCCAACAAATTTTCTTAAAATAGAGAAAAATTGAAAAATTAGTGGATGGCCAATGGCCCTTCAGAATGTTGATGGGGTTCTAACCGGTAGGGGACTTATGGATTGCTTGCAATACTATGATAATTGCTTGTTTGCATTGTTTTCTCCCATCAAAACTGACTTCAAAGTACTGCAACTTCTCAATGGATTGAGATAGAGTAAAAGGCTTTTCAGCGTTGGTTACACCGTTTGTTGTGTAAGATGTAATTTTATTTCATCGAGTGAGCTTTAATTAAAATCAGTATTCTCGCGAGTGCCATCTTACAAAAAAAAACCAAACATGTACCCTTTTATATATGTAATTGTCAAATATCAATCAAGTATTCGGAACGCTTCTTCGATTACTCATTTTTCCTTATCGTAAGTTTGACAGAAAAGACCGAAAAGACATGACGAAACTACGATGGTGAAAACGCGACAGTACGATGATGAAAACACGACAGTACGATAACGAAAACGATAATACGACAGTACGATGATGAAAATACGATAAACTATCGTGTTTTCATCATCGTACTTCCGCGTTTTCACCATCGTTATATCGTGATTTCGCGTTTTTATCATCGTACTGTCGTGTTTTCATCATCATACTATCGCGTTTTCACCATCGTACTATCGCGTTTTCATCATCGTACTGTCGTGTTTTCACCATCGTACTATCGCGTTTTCACAGTCGTACTGTCGTGTTTTAATCATCGTACTATCGCGTTTTAATCATCGTACTATCGCGTTTTCATCATCGTTCTATCGCGTTTTCATCATCGTACTATCGCGTTTTCATCATCGTACTATCGCGTTTTCATCATCGTAGTATCATACTGTCGCGTTTTCATCATCGTACTATCGCGTTTTCATCATCTTACTATCGCGTTTTCATCATCGTACTATCGTGATTTCGCGTTTTCACCATCGTACTATCGACAACCGCGTTTCAGATCAACACATTCATAGGCGATGGCCCTAACGGCATTCCGGAATGCCTTTAGGGCCATCGGCTTTGAATGGTTTGATCTGAAACGCGATACTCGACAGTACGATGATGAAAACGCGAAATCACGAAACTACGATGGTGAAAACGCGACAGTACGATGGTGAAAACACGATAGTTTATCGCGTTTTCATCATCGTAGTATCATACTGTCGCGTTTTCATCATCGTACTATCGCGTTTTCATCATCGTACTTTCGCGTTTTAACCATCCTGTTTTCGTGATTTCGCGTTTTCACCATCGTACTATCGACTATCGCGTTTCAGATCAAACCATTCAAAGCCGATGGCCCTAAAGGCATTCCGGAATGCCGTTAGGGCCATCGCCTATGAATGTGTTGATCTGAAACGCGGTAGTCGATAGTACGATGGTGAAAACGCGAAATCACGATAGTGCGATGATGAAAACGCGATATTTCAATAATTTTGGATAAATTTTTGAGTTTATACATGCATATTTTAAATTAACGAACTGACTCACTCATGAATAGAAAGTGAGGTTACTTAAAGGTCAATAAAGCCCCAAAATGCCCTGATTCTTTATTTCTCAAAACCTTCATTAGTTTTGATGTTACAGTTTCAATATGCACCCATTCGAACGTGTGTGTTTTTTAGACCTTTAGTTAGGTTAAAATAGTGATTAAGCACTTTGATTTGAAGACAAAATATCACCTTGTTTTTGCTTCCACTTTTATTTCACAATGCTTCTTTCTTCACGTGGTAAAACATTTAACATGCTCTAATTCATTAAAAAAACACATTTGCCTTTTCTTCAAAATGATAGTATAGTCAGTGTATCATTAATTTTTATTTTCCAATCATTGTCTGGCAAGTCAATGTGTCTATAACCTGGCAGAAACGACTTTCACATTTCAGATTTGTCTACACAATGGCTCGACCACGGACCCAGACAAACGGGACGGCACGGAAAATGACTGGGTTTTAGACATTATGAAACGCATAATTAAAGCTCATTTTCCTACTTTAGAGGCAGAACCGTCTATAGTAGAGACATGTATCTATACAGTAAATATAATACGTTTTTTTTTTCGTCTGATGATTTTTACAATAGTTGTACACACTTTTTCTTAATCGTGATTTACAATACTATACTTAATCCCAATTATAATTGGTCATTTTTTTTGGTTCAAAAGATGACAACGCTTCGAATGATGACAAGTACTAACAAACTTGTTGTTATTATGAATGAAATATTTTTTTCTCTCTTTTGCATCCAGAATTCCCCCGACAAAGGATTTATATTAGATGTTCATCCTAAGTGGAAAAATGTCGTTATTGGTGCTGGATTTTCAGGTATGACAGAAACATGTATTTGATTTAGCCCACACTTTTCATGATCCCTGGTCAACAAGTCATTTCTGTTTTGGTTTTATTTAAAGTCACATCGGTCGGTCAAGGTCATAAAGAGCTTTACATCTTTACTAGAAACTAGGGAGTTCTCAGACCTTAGATTACCGCTTCGGGTTTTTAAGGCACTAGCCGGGACATATGAGTAGCACCACCCACCTTCCTGAAGATACCCGGGTAACTTCCTCACATGAAATAATAAAAATAATCCTACCGAGATTCGAACTTTCAACAGTTAAGGGCGAGTTATTCTTTGTCCGGGACCTCAAGAACGGAGACCGCTATCTACAAGAGTGGGATATTTATCAAAGAAAAGTATCTGATTGGCTTGAACCCACAGCTGTGAGGGATAAATTATTCGGACGACCTTTTAAATTCATTTAGATACAACTGTGTTTCTTTAAGAAAAATGTAGTGATATAACCTTGATACGACACGTGCTGCTATTGAATATCATTGATCTGAATTTGTATATAAATTTTTAAAAAACAGACATCTTAATGTAAAGCCATTTGGATCTTTGCTTTCCTCGTAACAGTTGTTCAAACCATATTTGAGCCGTGTTACGACAAAACCAACGTAATGCGTTTGCGGCCAGCAGTCTAATCAGGATCCATGCTGTTCGTTTACAAACCCTAAAACAAGTAAAGAAACTGATAGCGAACAGCATGGCTCCTAATCTATGTTGGTTTTGTTGTGACGCGGCTCATATTAAATGTATGTATGTAAGTATCACGTATGATAGTCAATACTATCCAAATAATCATTTATGGTGTTACAGACCTTCAATTATAGATCAATTCACTTTAAGATTTTAGCAGTTTTCAAAATCTTAGGTTTGTAATATAGAACAAAAAAGGTCCACTTGACCATGCAGCCATCTTGTGTAGTAATATTAGTTGATCAAATTTTGTACTTTAATGTAACAATTTTAACTTGTAAATTTTGTTGGACGTTATATACCATGAGGAATTACTTATTTATACACATAGATGTATGCCTTGACTGAGATGCCTTTGTATTATTATTTTTCAGGTCACGGGTTCAAGTTGTCACCCGTTGTAGGGAAGTTGTTGTCACAGTTAGCAACCGGACAGCGACCGTCATATGATTTGTCGCCATTTAGACTCAGCAGATTCTTAAAGAATAAATTATAAATATGAATAAAAAAGGTTTAAAATATACAAAGATATCAAGCAGTTTATATTTATATTAGGCTGTTTTTTTTAACTTTTTGTTGTTGAGACTTTATGTAATTTCATTAAACAACCTGTGGAATGATTTGGAATAATTTGAAAACGGAAAAAGTCCCTGAATGTTTTTTTTTCCAGAGTAATACATTTCAAAGCGTTAAAAACTTATAAAAACCATAGTTACTCCAGCAAAAATAGAAATAAGAAAGGAGAAAAAAGTGGTAAAGTAGCATAATAATGGTACTTTAAAAAATGCTCTCTTTAGTTTGAGTAATGACTTTATCTCGACTACATACAAGCCGATAAACACTTAATCTTTGTTTAAGTCATTACGAACAGTATTTACGTCAGTATGTCAACATATTTATTGTCATTGAACTGTTTATGATCCAGCATTGATGTAACGTGTAAAAATAATACATCTTCATAAACACACAAATAATGTATCATGGACTGTACAGTATCTAGAACAATTATAGAAATATTTTATGGTAGCTAGTAAACTCAGTACAAAATGAATTGTGAAACATTCATAGGATAAAGTTCCGTTCACCATCTTATGGTCAAGTGAGGTCCGAAAAAATGTCGAACTAAGCAATCAAGTGCATATAAGTAGACCATTTACAAGACAAAACAAGTTCTGGAGACAATAACTCACCTTTTTACCGTCGTTTCATATTGCTTGAGCTGAAGAACAACAATCAAAATCAATTAACTCAACAATTAGTTCGGTGTCACTTAAGTAAGTTAAGTAATTCAAAACAAAACATAAATATGTATAAAGTGATAATTGTTGAAGACCGATATAAACATAATTGTTCGATGTGAGCGTTTCATAAAATTACAAAAACTTTTGCGTTAAATTAAATGTTGCTAAATTTGTAACATTATTTCGTAATATGCATTGTTATACTTTATCAGTTCAGACGCACCAAATATTTCAGCTGATAAGTACAGTAACAGTATGAGGTGGAGAGAGTAGCTTGGCACATGCATGCTTGTCAAAACATACCATTGTATCCCCTGAACCAATTTTACATCAGTTTGAATGAGGCCTGTTAATGACAAAACATTCTATAATAAAAGAAACGAACGAATATAGGTTATATTTTATTCAACATTACCCAATTTCACTTATTTAAGTCATACTCTTACAGCAGAGTCTTTCAAATTTGAAAGACCCTGCTTACAGCAAGAGAAGTTAAGCATATGACTTCATTATGTTAGTAGTTAACACAATTAATGGCAAATTTATAACTATGTTCATCTAACTTTGGGTCAAATATTTCATGCCTTATTTTTAAAAAAAATATGTGTACAAATAGAGGGTCCTTTACCCGCGCAAGTGCATGAATCATCATGCACTTGCGCGGGTAAAGGACCCTCTATTTGTTCACTTCATCGGAAGATTGATTGATACCAGTCAATGGTATAAATCGATCTTCCGATGAAGTGAACAGTATATGCGACCATTTCTCAAACACTGGAAAAACCTTCACCCCCACCCAACGGCCATCCTGAATCAAAAAAAAGCAAACAACTTTCTTGACATAAAACTAGCTCGTAACATACTGATATTCCACATTCAGTGAAGACAATTGAGAAGATAAACCACATAAAGATAAGATACTCATATCTGTATAAGTGCGCGTATTTTTCCACTTGTGAATATTGTATCATTTTCTTTACACTTAAGTCTTTCAGTTCATTCTTTTCTGAATCTAGATTCCGTTAATATTAAGAAGTATGTAAGGGGTAAGGGGAAGTGGGGGAGTGGGGGAGAAGGAACTATCGGTTGTTTGTGGTTGGCAACAGAGACTTCGCTTCATCGAATAAATTTTAAATTTAACAAATAAACCATACGTAAGTAAGAGGACAAATTTCCTTATCATACAAATATTCCAAAATTTTAGTAAAATTTTGCCTAACGTTAAACGAATTGCAAAATTATATTGTCGTAAATGAGGAGAAAAGGAAAACAATGAAATAACTTTTGCTGCAAACTCATCTGATGATTCTATCTCACATTCCGCATTCTTAAAAAGTTCATAACCATACTTAATGTAGAGGTTACCACACACATAATTTTAATAGGCAGTTGACGGTATTTTTTAAACAATGCGTTATCTGTTATAAACATATAAACAAAGATCAATCATTCTGTAGCGACTGCAACTTTGATTTTCTCTGCTTTATTTAATCAACACACATCAGTTAAAACAACACTAAAACACTGTGTTAAAACGGACGGCAATGGTGGTCTCGTGTAAAAACAACTCGATCTTTAACACAAGATATTGATGATATTTTTGTTTGTTCAAAGTGCTGAACTTTGTCGTTAATCATTCTGGTACGAATACATAAAAATTGAGCAAGAAAGTAATTCAAAATCGATTTTGTAGTCCATCTTTCTGATAGATTGGTGAATAACACCTTTTTAATGAATGAACGATAAAAAATTTATATAAAAGAAGAGAAAAAATTTAAATATAACATAACCAATTATTGTCGTGCTCGGATCTATACCTAAAGGTAGGATTTTATTTTCCAGTTTAATTTTTCATAAAAACAACACACACGATGTGTTTTTGTTTGTTAAAGTAGCCCTTACTTTATTGAAAATATGTTAATGACGATTATATTTTAATTTAAAGCGAACATAAAATATACCAGAAAAAGCACAATTTTAGGTATACATACACAATTCCGGTCAGATGATGATGTTATGGGGGAGAAATTAAAAGCAAACGTTGAAACTAAGGAATAATAAAACAGTTATCCACCTCTTATTGTAGATCATACACTGACTTTCATGAATACCTGGAAATTCAGCTTTTACATTGTCTTTTTATAGTTTCCGTCTAGGGAAAGAGGACGATCATTTATGAACGCTTCAAATTTTTCTTGACAGTTCTTTGACTGGCCGATATGTTTTTATTTCTATCAATATCAATTATGTAGGACAACTGAAGGGCAACTGGAGTGCTTTACGTCATTTGTTTTAGCATTACTAAGCTTGTTTAGTAGAAAAAAAATCAATAAAGGCCAGGAAAGCAAGAATTTCCATTAAGTCCATATGAAGCAAACTTCAAATTTAGTTTATATAAAACGTTACTAAATAATTTTCAAAAAGACATAACGTTATAATGTGTGAAATAAGTCTTTATTTATAACAATTTCAAAACTTGTTGTTTTCTATTGGTTCCAAGTGTTTTTAAACAAACAAATACGTCAGTTATCTGACGATCATGAATACATTACAAAATCAATCAATCAATCAATCAATCAAACGTCCGCTTGTCAAAGGCCCATTATGCCCAGAAATGCTTTTATTATTTTTTTCAAAAGCTTTCTATCATTGTTGATTTCCTATTTATAGTTTCAAAAAAAAAAATCATAAACCAATTATTTAACAAATTTTTGCTTTTGCTTCTGTTGCTTTTTGATAATCGGTAGAGATATAGTGATTTAGTATCTTGTATGGAAATCAAAATACTGCATTGTTTACATTTTGCTACTTTAATGAAATTAATTTCCAATTCAGATCTACTTTCTTCAGGTGATAAACAAGACAAATTATCTTAAACTATTATTTAAACGTAATGAAACTCATATGTGCCCTTTCATTTGAAGGGGAATAAGAAATAGAAAGAGCATCTTAATGCAAGGCTGTCTGATTAGGCTCCGAGTATAAATCAGATTGCTGAGTGTTTTGATGTTCTTTCTCTTTTGTATCATAGGCAAATATGAAAACTTTTCCCTGTCGTCACAATATGGAACTCCAGAAAAAATGTAACTAATGTACGAGCATCTGAATATGATTCTTTTAACGTTATCAATTTCCAAGTTGTCATAATAGCTAAAGCCCAGAAGAAAAATGTAGCCAATCAACGAACATGCTCCATTTCAGTGCGCTAACTGCAGGAGTGCGAGTAACTAATACTAATAGGTCTACATACTATGATACAAGTAGATATAAAATTACAACTTACAAATATTCCATCGGAAAAAGACTAATTATGAACATGATTTTGACGTGATAATGTGTCTTTTCGTTTTAGGTCACCATGAAGATATCACTGATAACCCTTGTTTTGTTTGGAGTACTGCTGCTATGTACTCCTAATGACGCAGTACCGGGTACACATGGATACGGTGGCATGATGCGCGGATATGGCAGCTCGGGATATGGTGGCATGATGCGCGGATATGGAGGTGGCATGCATGGATACGGTGGCGGATACGGTAGCGGATATGGAGGTGGCATGCATGGATACGGTGGCGGATACGGTAGCGGATATGGAAGTGGATATGGAAGTGGATACGGAAGTGGATACGGAAGCGGGTACGGTGGCTATATGATGGGTGGTCATGGAGGTGGATACAGAAGTGGGTACGGTGGAATAATGGGTGGTTATGGTGGTGGATACGGAAGTGGGTACGGTGGAATGATCGGTGGTCACGGTGGTGGATACGGAAGTGGATACGGTGGAATGGTGGGTGGTCATGGTGGTGGATACGGAAGTGGGTACGGTGGAATGATGGGTGGTCATGGTGGTGGATACGGAAGTGGATACGGTGGAATGATGGGTGGTCATGGTGGTGGATACGGAAGCGGATACGGTGGAATGATGGGTGGTCATGGATACGGAGGACATGGATATGGTGTTGCAATGGGTCGTCATCATTATAGATATTAAAGGAGAGAAAAAGTTATACATCAAATATTAAAAACTTGTTTGTTTTACGACACACTGCCACTTTTTTGGGAGTAAGCCACTATACATGTATGCGAATAAAGCTCCGAGGCAGTTTCCCATATAAAGTGTAATTGCGTAAATATCAACGCTCATTGTAAACTTGAATTCAAACATGTTCAGTAAACATTGATAAAATAATAAAAAATTAAGTGTAACAAACTATTACTGACTATCAATTGGAGTATTTGTAGCATTTCACGAAGTTACACGGCGGCAAAACGTAAAGGACGTCAATACTTTCGACGCTATTGCAGTGAAGTAACGTTGTCGATGAAATCCCAACAAGTTGCAAAATATTTTACTTAAGACGTATATTAAATCCAACTTATGAAAATATCATTGTAGTATTTGTAATAAAACGTTTGTATGCACTGATCAGTAGTTTGTTTTATAGTTCAATGTGTTGTCTGCGTTCGAGTTACCGCATACAAAGTTCTAAAAGCGAGACCCAGTTTATGAGCATAGAGCATAACTTTTAATTTAATAATTTGATGAGCGTTCTTTTAATTAACAATATATAATGTGCTTTGTTTTTTTAAAAATTAAGTCCATCGAAGCGGTAACTTCCCTTGAAGAGTATATTTGCTTGAATTGCGTCCAAGAATAGACAGCACGCCCATGCCGTAAATATTTTAGAAATTTACCCAAATATGTCAAATGGTCTTGTCTATATAGAAAGATGGACAAGTCAATTTAAGATATTAAACGGGTTATCGATAAAGGGCTAACATTTTAAGAAGATTCAACAACAGTAGATACCTATAACCATAACTTAGTAAAGTTAATGTTACTACGTAAACAAACAGATAAAAAGGCAGCTTTATTATTCTTTGATTCCTAGGTTCACATTCCTTCAATTTTAAAGATAATAAATACCCAGTATGATTCTAGATAGACATACTGCATGATGTCATTAACAAGTATAGGTGTATCTTAGAGTATTAATTTGCAGAATCATACCATGCAGGGCGACATCAAATATGTATTCTTTATTAGACGCATGCAAAATAATTCTGCATATATTAAACTTGATCACGTAGAAAGCAATGTTCGAGCAAGAAACATATATAGCTAATGGACACACACCAATAAAGTGTATAGAATAGATAAATGATAAGTTTACTTTTGTCTGTTGATAAACTTGAAATTTGTGTGATCAGTAAATCCGATTTGCTAAACTCCCTAAGCTCCATACGAACAGGTTAGATATACAAGGAGAAATTAATCGGTCATCAGAGCACTCTTTTTCAGTTGGTGCAAGCAATTTAAAGACCATCGTAACACATATAAAGTTTCATGCTGATATCTTAAATACTCTTCGAGTAACTAGTATGTAAATGTATGAACAATACAAAAAGCCTATCACTCAAAAACTATGAAAGTAAAGTTATCATACTGGTGCACTGAACATATGAAGTTTAAAGTTGTTATCACAAATACAGCAAAAGAAAAAAAAAATGCAGAGTTATGACACAAATGAAAATAACAACATTTTTTTATTTATTACTTAAAATAAAGGGTTAGTAGTTAAACATTGTGTTTACTATTTGCCGTATCAGAATCTGACCATACAACTATCTGTATGTGCATTGGTTAAGGCGATGGTACGATGGTGAAAAGGCGATGGCGATATAACATTGTATTTTCACCATCGTGTCATCGCGACATCGCAAGTGCACCATCGTGTTTTCATCATCATACCATCGTGTTTTCATCATTGTTTCATCGCACCATCTCGTTTGCACCATCGTGCCATCGTGCATCAATGGTAAGAGTAAAATAAAACATCTCGATTGTCAAAACAGAACACCGTAGACTCCTGAGCTGTTTAAGAGAGTGGAGCGAGAATTCGATTGCTTTCTTTCTCGCTTCATCTCCTCAGAGACTTGGGGTATTCGGAATAATACTTTCAGAAAAATCTATCTTGCGACGCCATGAACGTTATTTTTTGTATTGTTAGCGTGTGCCGGGTCTCCTGTTCTATGTCATTTGTGATTTCCACATAACTTGTAAAAATATTTTATTGATTTATTTACTTATACGAATATAATATATTTAGAACATTTTCCGATATTTGTCTCTTGTAAAATTCTGTACGAAAATTGAAAAATGTGAACAGAACAGTAGAGCTGTAGAGTCCGATTACTTTTGAACAACCTTCGTAATAAATTGCACAATTGCTCAATTCCTGAATTGTTTTTACTTTCTGCTTGATTGGATAATAATACACTGTGCGATTAAAAAAAATATTTGCTATATGTCATAAAGTCGAGATATGTAGAAAAAGAATATTATCGAGAAATAATGTTTCCACTACAACGAAAATATAATCTATTAATGACGTCAGATAAGAAATTAACTCTTTAAAATACTTACCGAAATTTAATACCTTTCACGGTTAAAATCTCCACTTTGTTAATCAATGCGTTGTATTTTAATAAATATTTGATACTCCACAACCCATTTTAAATATAAACGTGTTGTGGGTTTTTACGTGGTCTATTTTAAGATGTTATCTTCAATCTATTACGTCTTCGCTTGCGAACTTAGTTTCTATTTTCGTTTTAGCACTTGTTGTAATCATTATGGAATTGGTAAGTTTATTTTTTCTAAATTAACTTAGTTTTAAGTATTATAACTTTCTTATAAGTAAACTGACTTATTTTGTCAACCCAATGATTGTTATATCGTTTTATTATAATTTCATTTATATTGATCAAAAGTTTAAAATCGAAACTAGAACCTAATGTTTTAAAAATCTTTTAAGGAACAATATATTTCGTATCAAAGTAGATAAATATTTGACAAATTAAGCAATAGCATTTCTTGACCCCGGCTTAGCTCAATAGGGAGAGTGTCAGATTTGTAATACCGAGGTCGCTGGTTCGATCGTTACCACGATTTCTCCGCAGATATTGAGTCTAATTGTTGCCCATTCAAAAGTCATACGGATAAGTTGAGAAAATGGTAATAACTTATCAGTTACCTAGGGAAACTTGGTAGGTGGATCGGCCCCCGATATTAGTCTCATTTCGATGTATGAACGATTTGACCCATTTTAAAGACATTTTTCATACTGCCAAACCGTTACAAAAAGTCGCCCCTTCGAATGTTATCAGGATATCTATCATACTAAAACGAAAAACTTATAACAAAAAGGGGTTAAAACACTGGTAAACCAAAAAAAAACTTTCTTTTATTTAGAAATTAAAAATAAATTTCAAACCTTTTAAAAGGGTAAAAAGAACTAATTTTTTTATTTCCCTTTTCATTTTATAACCCTAAATGATACGGGTATATTCCCGATATTTTTTTAATTTTAAAGGTTGTATGATTCTACCCCAAAGTCCTCAACGTGCGGGGTTTAAAAGGGGCCCAATTTTTAAAATACCTTTTTCGTTACCCAAAGGGGATAAATATCTTTAGGGCTTTTTGTTTTTCATGATGCATTTTCATCTTTTTTGGGATCCCTTTTTTGGCTTATTAAAATATACCTTTTTTTAATAAAATATATTAAAAACTTCCTTAAATGGTGGGACATAAATGACTAAAAAGCCCAAAACGTATTTTAAATGGGCTAAATTTGGAAATTTTTTTAAGTACATATACCAAGGATAATTTTGTACCGTCCCATGGGTTTCAGAGCGTAGTGATTGATGAAGTAGAAGATTGCCAAATGAGAAACTTGTTGAAATGAACCAAATCTCATCAGAGGGGGAGCATATTGGAAACGTTATCTACGCTCGGGATATTGAAGTATACTCCTGGCGTCTAGAGCGGTTCCGAGACCAACAGAAATGAAATTCATTTCAACACAAATGGGCGGGCGGGATTTCAGGTTTGATATAGAAAATTCTATTTGAAAGCCTTCACGTGATTTTTTTTCATAAAATATTCATATGATTTTACCAATTCTGTGGGCAATTCCGTGCTTGTAAATTTAACAATAAATATGATCTTTAGCATGAAGTATTTGAATTGAAAAAACTTATTTGGGTTTTTTTTTACAAAACATAAACGCTACGGTTATTTATGATATTGAAGGAAAACCCGTGACATTACTATACATGTTCTACCCGTGACACGCCTACTACTATCGAAAGATCAATAAAGTTTATATAAATATACGCAATAAAAAGATAAAGTTTTGGCAGCGTTCCACAAAGTTAAAACTAGTGATTAGGGCCGATATTCATTTTGTGATAAACTGATCCGCGTGCGGCGTCTAACTGTTTTTAAAAGATACATTTATTCTATTAACTGGGATAAAAACAATAATAACATAATTATATACATAGTCTCAGACAAACCAATGTAAATTTCCATTTTCTGTGTTTTAAAAACTGCAAATTGGTTTTTTTTAGCTGTTCTTCTTTTGTCTCAAATACAAACATTTTTTTGGGTTAGAGCCCTATTTTATATTAGTTCTCCTTTTTATGGTTGTTTTCCGTTGCATTTGTTTCCCATTATGTTCCCCTTTAGAAACAGACAAAATTTTGTAAAAATTTCCTTTCAAAAATGGGTAGAAGTTTTTACATTGAAGGTTTTGGGCATCCCCTATAAAAAGATCAATACTTGGTGTAAAAGATCAATCAAATTCCATTTTAAATTTTGAATGTTAACGACTTTTTTATTTTTTTAACAAAAAAGTGATACTGCTTCTCGCAGCGAAAAAACCCAAATTTTATCTAAAAATTTTCATACTTGAAAATGTGCTGAAATTTTTTTTTTTTTAGCCACCAAAAAAAACGACATGTATGCTTTTTAGAATTTAGGGAAAAACGAAGAAGGAAATAGACCAAACAGGGGGGACCCTTTCAGGGCTGTGATAGTATAAAAATTGGGCGTAAAAGATTCTGGTTGAAGGGAAAGATTGGGGGCAGAAGGGGGAAAAATTTAAATGGGAAAAGCAAAACCCGAACAAGACCCGGTGAAAATTTTTGGTCAATTTTTCCCTTTAAAGGTTTTAAAATACGCTTTATAAAAAGGTAGTAAACATGTTACAATTATTAGTCTGATAACTGTTTTGTTTTAACAATTTACTCGTTTTTGTAACTGCATTTGTACTTTCCAAAAAAGAACAATAATTAATACTGGTATCTTAAAAAACAGACATTAGTTATTTGGTCAGGGATCTTGTACATAAAGCAGAAAACATGTTTATCTCTGTTCTATTTTCTCAATGTCGATGATAGGGGAACTTGAGAATGAAATATAATATTTTACTATGCAATCTTGAGCTAATTTTTAAAAATCGTTTTTTTTTGTGTGTGTGTTTCTAGCATTCTTATATTTATTTAGATAAAATATAAGAAGTAAAAGATAACGTTCTAAAGATGGCCTTATATACTGTAGACTTTTAAATTACTTGTCTGAAAATTATACTAATACTTCATTTACGTTTTTACATACAAGCTCAGAATAAGATAAAACCGATATGTGTTGTCTATTACATAATTAAAATCTATTCTTTTTCATCCAATAACGCGAGATGAAAGTTTACTTTCATGCATATTCTAATATTTTGCCATTAGTTCTTGAACCTACTTCAGGATATTTTACAAAAACCAGAATAAATTCACAAAATAAAAACTTATTGTATAACTGTATGCATATATGCACTATCTAAAGGGATTTCACAAAGAATTACTGGTAGAAGATCAGATTGGCCAACAACTGCCTTTGTTTGATATAATGTCATTGTTCATCAAAGCGTTAAAGGATCATTGTTTGAAGAAACTGAAACTACAGAATCAAGGAATAGCAGTTGACATGAACAAAACTCTTTTTGTCGTTACTGTTCCTGCAATATGGACAGATGAAGCAAAGAAATTCATGAGAGATGCAGCTATAGAGGTGTGAAATGTTTATTTGTTCGATGCATTCACATAAGGCTATGGAAAACATAGCCTTCATTACATAAACGACTAACGTTTTTGAGGATGGAGACTATAAATAACCGTTTTTACTTCTTATTTTACTTTTTCAATGAAATAATTCAATAACTGAATAAAATACACATACCTGAACTATAATCACCGAAACGATTACAGTAGACAATTAACAAGGTGTGAATCTTGGCGTAAAAATTTCTGGCTGGCACTCACATGACATGATGATTCTTTATGTTATATGTTTCCCGACAGTTGTCTGTAATTCAATTGATCGATTTCCCCATCCACTGTTATTTCGTTAAGCACTCCTTCATTCTTTCACTTGGTGCCATACACCTCTTTTTAGATAACAATAAAGATTTTTATGATGACATTTGTGCTGAGGCTTATTCTAAGTAATACCATTTTATATTTACATGTTGAATGCGTGAATGATAGCAGACATACAGCTGTCGTCCATCACAAGTCTTAATCAAATCGATTGTGCAACATTTTCAATTTTGCCATTTAGCATCTTTGGAGTTGCCCAGTTTAATAACTATCTCAATGTCCATAATTCATGTTAATTTCGACATAATAGAAATATTCTTATTTTATATTTCAGGCTGGTATAGGTAAAAGAAATGTATTGTTAGCCTTAGAGCCAGAAGCTGCTGCAATATATTGTTTACATCTCCCTGAGGGACAAAGAAAAGAAATGAATGACCTTGGTATGAAAGGAGAAAAATTCCTAGTAGCAGACTTGGGAGGTATATCTGTAATCAATCATTTTGTAACTAGGCTTTTATCTTGCTCACTTAATTTGACGAAACGTTTGCTTTTGAAAGTAGCGGTGTTTGTATGATTGTCAGACATGTAACATTTTATTATGTACGCTGATATTCCAAGGTAGAATAATTATTACAATTTATTATTGCCTTGTTAGATGCCTTTTCGGTGGCCATTTTATGCCTGGATATTGTCGAAGTTTTTTCCAATATTTTTTTGTGTCGCCTTGAAAAAGCGACATATAGGGGTTACTTTTGTCGGCGGTGTCGTTGTCGGCGTCCCCTTTAGCTTGTCCGGAGCATAAGTCAGTCATTATAAGTCGGATTGACTTCAAACTTGGTATGCATGCTTCTTATAATGACCCGAAGTGCAGTGCACAAGAACCGGTACTCTGCACTTCTTAATTTTTGAGTTATTGCCCTTTGTTAATTTTCATACTTTATTTTTGTCCGGGCCATTTCTCCTTATGTATAAAAGCTATGGACTTAAAACTTCATAGGATGACAGATCTCATTAATAAGAAGTGCAATGTACAAGAACCGGTGTTCTGCACTTCTTATGTTTTGAGTTATTGCCCTTTGTTAATTTTCATACTATATTTTTGTCCGGGCCATTTCTCCTAAAGTATTAAAGCTATGGACTTAAAACTTCATAAGATGATAGATCTCATTAAGAAGAAGTGCAGTGCACAAGAACCGGTACTCTGATTTTCTTATTTTTTGAGTTATTGCCCTTTGTTAATTTTCATACTTTATGTTTGTCCGGGCCATTTCTTCTAAAGTATAAAAGCTATAGACATTAAACTTCATAGAATGATAGATCTCATTAAGAAGAAGTGCAGTGCACAAGAACCGGTACTCTGCATTTCTTAATTTTTGAGTTATTGCCCTTTGTTAACTTTCATACTTTGTTTGTCCGGGCCATTTCTTCTAAAGTATAAAAGCTATGGACATGAAACTTCATAGAATGATAGATCTCATTAAGAAGAAGTGCAGTGCACAAGAACCGGTACTCTGCATTTCTTATTTTTTGAGTTATTGCCCTTTGTTAATTTTCATACTTTATGTTTGTCCGGGCCATTTCTCCTAAATTATAAAAGCTATAGACTTGAAACTTCATAGGATGATAGATCTTATGGATAAAAAGTGCAGTGCACAGAAACTGCTTCTATGCATTTCTTATTTTTTGAGTTATTGCTCTTTGTTAATTTTCATATTTCATTTTTGTCCTGGCCATTTCTCCTAAACTATATTGTTCACAAGGCGACACATCCCACTCACAGAGTTCAAGTTCATATTAAAGGGTGAACGGAATTTGTGTTATCCCTCGTAAACAGACTGATTTAAACCGAATGTGCAATTTTCGCTCATTGAAATTTGTTTCCATTGCGCTCGAGGTATCTCCCTTTCCAAAATTTTAGATGTTACAATAACAGTAAAAGATGTACATGTTTTACGATCTGAAATATTTTAGGCGGGACAGCTGACTTATCTGCAGTAGAAGTAGACGAAACTGGCTGTCTGAAAGAAATATGCCCTCCACTTGGTGACCCGGTTGGTGGTCAGAAAATAAATGAAGCATTCCTGCAAGTTTGCCATGACAGTTTTGAAGGAAAAGGTTGGAAAGAAACATTTAGCAAGGCAACACCCGTTGAAATGTTGAAAATGGAAGCAGATTTCGAACAGAAAAAAGTTACAATCGGTTCCGAAGATGAAAGCGCTGAAATGATTGATGTAGCTATCCCAGCACCAGTTCTAGATAAACTTGAAGATAAATCCATTCGACTCAAGGACAACGCTTATCTATCGTACCAGGACAGGGAGTTAATGTTTAATTCCAGACGTATCCGTGACAATCTGTTCAAAGAAACGTGCAAAGTTGTCTATGGGACTATAAGGAAAGTGCTTAACAATACTGGAGCAAAGGGGTTAAAAACCGTCGTTCTTGTTGGGGGTTTTGCGGAATCACCCATCGTAATCGAAAACATCCGGCAAATGATTGTTAATGACTTTCCGGAAACCAAGGTTGTAATACCCTCATCGCCCTTTAAGGCCGTTCTAAAAGGGGCAGTCTTGTTTGGCCACGACCCCCTAATATTTAGAAGCAGAATAAGTAGGGAAACTTTTGGAATAGAGACAAATGTGTTGTTTGATGAAAAGGTGCACGATGTGTCAAAGAAATGGAAACACAAAGATACAGGAGAAGACTGGTGTAAAGATATTTTCAGTCTGCATGTTCGTAAAGGCAAGTCGGTGATTTTAGGCGATAAACAGCCAGTTAAAATCTACACTCCTGTTTATGAAAATCAAACACAAATGCGCTTTCCTATTTACACTGCTACATCATTAAATCCAAAATACACAACTGAAGATGGTTGTAAACACATTGGCAATATCACGGTTGATATTCCTGATACAACAGGCGGAACAAAAAGGAAGTGCGAAGTAAGCATGATTTATGGAGGTACGGAATTGTCTGTAATCGCAAAAGACAAAACGACGGAGAAGGAGTTTAACGCAGACATTCAATTCTGTAATATGTAAAACTGGTGAGCGTAAACAGAGCATAAACTGAGCATAAACTGCATTGTATACTGTAGATATTGAAAATTCACATACACGGCAGAGAGGAATTTGGTTGAGTTTTAGAAATAGTTTGTATTCAAAATAAATTTTATGTGAATGATACGCCGAAATGAGTACAGTGGCAAGAGGTGAACTTTTCTATTTGTAAATAAGGACACACACATATATTTTACATATGATAATATTAGAATGGATATAAGTTTAAGAACTAGATGTTCAACTGCAAGTTACCTTGTTGTTACTTCAATGTATTACGAAATTTCAAACATATGGAAAAGGAGAATATATCTCTATTCATATGCTTACAAGTTGAATGTAATGTATTGATATTTCATATTTATATTTCATAGATTTTGATTTTAATGTTATTCTATCATTTACAATACAATAATGTCGTATATGATATAATTTTTCTTCTCCGTTCAGATGGCCATTTTGTTCAAGGCAAATTGAGGATGTCCATATATAAGATAAATGTGTTTACACTTCTTGTAAGTTGGGGCTAAGTATAATGTGAAACAATTCGGATGGACAAATGCATTTGAAAAATGAAAACAAATAATCGTTTCAAATAGTGCAACCCGGAAGACACAATTATTTAAAACAACTTGCTGTACCGAATTTAAAAAAAAATTATTTACTGATAGTTGTATTTTTTTTAAATATAAGTCATGCTTTATTCATTTAATTTAGTAAATGTACATACATAACATATATTCGAACTTTTATATAGCATATATTATTGCTGTAAATAGAATGATTTTTATTTGTATTTTCATTTATTTTGTTTGGTGGTACACTTTTGATATAACAAAAAATAGGATGTGATTGGGTATATTTAATATAGTGATTGAGGGTTGTTGCACTGATAAAGTCATGTGATCTGATATATGTATATGGCATTCTTGCTTAGTTACCTCATGTTTAGTTAAGCGTATATTCGTAACTGCTATCAAAGAAATGATTTAATATTATTGTAGTTAATCATATCATGTGTTACTTATTTTATTTAACTACTGACTGTTGTTATATTTATCGTATTTATGATTTATTATAATATTGATTGATGTTATTATTACTCAAGTGTATGTAGTAGTTTTTAAAATTTGTTGTTAGAATTTTATTAAATTCTTGAAGGAAAGCAAAATTTATTTAATTTCCTATAAACGGGTGTAGAAATTGATAAATAAACTAATTCTGTCAGTTTTTGGCTCACCTGTCACAAAGTGACAGGGTGAGCTTTTGTGATCGCTTTTCATCCGTCGTCCGTCCGCCGTCCGTAAACTTTTACTTTAAATGACATCTCCTCATAAACCACTCAGCCAATTTCATCCAAACTTCACAGGAATGTTCCTTTGGTGGTCACCTTTGAAAATTGTTCAAAGAATTTAATTCCATGCAGAACTCTGGTTGCCATGGCAACCAAAAGAAAAAACTTTAAATATCATCTTCTAAAAAACCCCAAACAGCGAGAGCTTAGATATTTGGCAAGAAACATCTTCTAGTGAGTGTCTACCAAGTTTGTTCAAATAAAAGCCCTGGGGTCAAAATTGGCCCCGCCCCAGGGTGTCATTGATTTTCCCTATATGCATAAAGTAAAAACTTAGAAAATCCTCTTTTAAAGAACCCAAAGAGCTAGAGCTAAGATATTTAGCATGAAACATGTTCTAATGGATGTCTACAAAGTTTGTTCAAATAAGAGCCCTGGGGTCAAAATTGGCCCCGCCCCGGGGGTCATTGATTTTCCTTATATGTGTATAGCAAAAACTTAAAAAATCTTTTTTGAAAAAAAAAACCCAAATAGCTAGAGTTTAGATACTAAGCATGAAACATCTTCTAGTGATTGTCTACCAAGTTTTTTCAAATAAAAGCCCTGAGATCAAAATTGGCCCCGCCCCAGGGGGTCATTCATTTTCCTTATATATGTATAACAAAAACTTAAAAAATCTTCTTTGAAAAAACTCAAATAGCTAGAGTTTAGATATAACGCACGCAGCATCTTCTAGTGAGTGTCTACAAAGTTTGTTCAAATAAAAGCCCTGGGGTCAAAATTGGCCGGCCCCGGGGGATATTGAATTGTATAGCAAAAACTTAAAAATCTTTGAAAAAAACCCGAATAGCTAGAGTTTAGATATTAAGCATGAGACAATTTATAGTAAGTGTCTACAAAGATTGTTCAAATAAAAGCCCTGGGGTCAAAACTGGCCCTGCCACAGGTGTGTCATTGTTTTTGACTATATGTGTAAAGAAAAAACTTGAAAAAATCTTCTTTTAAAAAACCCAACGAGCTAGACCTTAGATGTTTAGCATGAAACATCTTCTAATGGGTGTCTACCAAGTTTGTTCAAATAAAAGCCCTGGGGTTTAAACTGGCCCCGCTCCGGGGGCCTATATACAGGTGAGCGACTTCAGGGCCATCATGGCCCTCTTGTTTTGTAACGTAGGGTTCTTTTATAAACCCAAGTTTTCTGAATGAGCCATAGATTTTTCTTCATCTCTGCTGAATTGTTACAAGAAACCTAAAAGTGCTTATCACATAAAAGAACACTTAGCTCCTGATTGCGTTCATTCTAAATAAATACAGAGACCATGAAGTAATATATACGCAAACAAGTGAAAAATAAAGGATATACAATTATATAGTATATCTAACAATAACTTCCTAATTAACTAGCCGACATTATAACATTTATTCCGAATAATATATGTACAAACTATTAAATAAAACTAACACTACGTGTTCAAATTGACTGTTGTAAAAACTAGCGATATTAGTGATAAAAGTAAGATACTGATGGTTAAATCATTATTTCCCGTGGGCAGCAACTTTTCTGGTGCTTGAGAAAGCATCACAGTATAGACAAGGTTGTGGGTGTAAAATGTCATCCTTATATTCAATCAGGGCTATTATATTTTCAATCGTTGAAGGTCGTTGAGCACGACATTTTATTAGGCATTTGTCTTGTTTTCTTTTAGTTCCTTATCAGTTACTAATTATTTATTCTTATGTTGTGGTTTGCTCCTTGCCACTGGCTCTTGTTATTGGGTCGGTGGGGGTTGCGTTCATTGAACTGCCTTTCCTTGTTGATCTTGTTTATCATATTTTCTTGAAATTCCGACAGTTTGATCTTGATTGCTCCATTTTATCCTTTTAAAAACTGTTTAATCTTCTTAATATATATTTCCTGTGCTTTCAATATGTCTGACATAAGTGTAGTAATTGATACTATCAATATATTCCATTCATTTTATAAAGTTCCACACAATGTTTACTCATGTATACACACACACACACGCGCGCGCGCACGCACGCACGCGCGCGCACGCGCGCACGCACAATCAGCTTACTAGAAAGAGATAGTACATCACTTTCAATGAAACAAGTTGGAAGTATAACATGTAAACATTTTCGGGTGTAATATATTTCCTAATGTTATCATATTATTTTCAACCACTGCCGTACATGAACATAGTCACTGAAAACCGAGTCTGCAATATTTGATAATTAATGCATGTTGGGCAAAGTTAAATTTCCCATAATACATAGTTATTCGTTTTCTAAGAGAATGAATACATGAAATTCTAATTCGGTTCTCCTATATGACTGTTTCTCCAGCCAAAATAATTTTAAAAAATACATAGGGCGATAAGTCGAAACAAACTGCATTATAACATATTTGTTTCCTTTTAAAAGTCATTTTCTAAAAAGAAATATTAATAAATGATAATAATAATGTGTCACATTCCGGCCATTCTCAAATTAAATCAATTGGGATAATATTTAACGAATATGATTTTAAAAGCCATATATCTGCTGCAAAAAATATTGTTTGAATTTTAAAAAATGCTTCGGAATTGTTTGTATGAAATAAATATGGTAGTCAAAAAGGTGAATGGCGCATGCACGATATCATTGCTAAACGGATAAAACACTTCTGTAATATTTTTGTAACATTGTATTTTGTTAACGTATTCATGTGTGTTAAATACAATAGAAATCTTATATTACAACTCTTTCAAGAAACGACCATAAATATGTTAATGTTACTGTTGATAAATTTAAAGAAATATTTGATTACGGTATAGCCTTTAAATATTACATGTGAAACTTGATATTATATTGATCCAATGTTTCATATTTTACAACTTATTCTAAATATAACCTTGTAAATTGGTGAAATGTTCTTTTTATAAATGTTACACAATCGTTTTCGTTTAAGTCGGGTTAACTTCATGTCTTCTCCTTTTCTCACTTGTGTTTCTTAAATGAGATTACTCTGGTGTGCTTATCATAATGGAATTGGTGAGTTAACCTTATTTGTAAACCAACATTTCAATATTTTTAAAAGCTTTTCTTCTATGATTATTTCTTTAATGATCTGATGGCATAATATGGTACATATTGTTAACCAAAGATTATATATGTAACAACACTATAATAAGTAATAAATAGTGGAAAAGTAAAGAGGGGGTTGATCCATGTAATCATAACAATCCTCCATTCATTAATTATTTTAAAGCATAGTTCCAAATATATGACCTACATTTTGATACAACTGAAGGATTTTTATACACGATACTATCACTGTAAACTTTGCATACAATCGTCGCTTAAAATATAAGTCTTCTGTTGAAAGAGGGAAATAAATTTGTAATCAAATATGTTACGATGATTTATTTTCAATCTTAGAGCATCATTAAAGACCCTAAATTGGTTATTGCTCTGGATATTGGAAGTACCTACTCGGGATATGCCTGGCAGTCTAGAGACGAGTTCGAGACCAACAGAAATGAAATTCATTTCAACACAAATTGGGGAGGCGGAGCACTTCAGGTTTGATATACATTGAAACTAGAATGGAGGTGGGGCTTAATTGTGTACTTTGCAAGTTGCTTTAAAGGGCAGAGGTTGTCACGTTTTTCATTTATTTCTTTAACGTTGTAAACCAAAATGATGTACATTGTACTATCCTATTTGATATTATTACGACATGTAATTGACAGTTAATATAGTATTTATATTGTAGAAACTATTGGCAAGAAATGTTTCTATAGTTTTAATGAGTTGTGAATATTGACTCTGATGTTGATCATAAGAATAAATTTAGGTAGGACCAATATGATATGTTCATGCTTTTTCTTACCGATACCAATTCTGCATTTAACCAGGCAGTTTAAAGTAATTGGAATGTCGTTGGACAAAATAATCTAAATATTGTTTAGTTAATAACGTAATTATTAGTTGATGACGTTAACCTAAAGTCCGATACATGTTTTACCTGTGTTATTGAAATATCAATTATGTTTATGCATAGGTTTGTGGTAATAATAGGCATAGGCACGCGACCAATTATTTTTGTTAATGCGTATTTTTAAACATTAATTAACATGTTTAATGATCAACATTATTTTGCAACAAAAATCAAAGCCTCTCTGTACTGTTGCCGATAGCTCCGCCCTTTCACACCCGCACTTATTTTTTATTTAAGTTTATAAAAAGGTAGTTTTACGTCGGCGTTCTTTTAAAGTGAAAGTGTTGAGTTGAAACCCGCATATGACGCAAGGTTTGGGGAATTTTTCAGTTGTGCTGGCAAATGAGTGTGGATTTGATGCGCTTAGAAAATGGATGGTATGGACAGTAAAGAGTCATTTGATTTAATTGAAAACATTTAGATTTTTGGGACTTCCTGTCGAATTATTTTTTTATGAAAATAATGAAATGAATTTTGACTTTAACCTAAGAAGAAAGCAACAGCAACCTCTACAAGTGAAGCCTCTTCTATCATACAGACGAAACAAAAACAACTGTATCATGATGGTTCATGTTCAAAATTCTGTTACAACGGTGGTGGTTGTTAAATCAGATGGAAAGAAAATTACCATTGACGTTAAAATTGTTTTATTCAATAAAATTTGAACTAGTCTCGTTGATAGATTGCCGAACTAATTAATGATTGGTTAAAAAGAAATATACAGTTTGCTTGTTATATAATTTGTAATTTGATAAACTAATTAGCAACAGTCATAAAAGTAAAACTTTCTGATTTGTTTAATTTATATTAACATTGTGATCTTTCAATATTTTCATAATGCCTGTCTCAGCACACTGTCACCTGTGCCTAAAAGGGAAACACACACTCCAAGAAACTTTGCATTGTTGTGATATATTAATTTTAGTCTGAGTGTACGTTACTATGGGTGCCTATCTTTACCAATAGTTAAACACTTAGTTATTATGTTAATGAGCTTACTATCTATATAATGAGCTTTCATGTTGATAAGATTATTTACAGATACTAATTCTATCTGATTTAATTGATTTTTCTGTAAAATAGTTATATTGTTAAATTTCGAATTTATAGTTCACTCCTAAGAACACTAAAATGTGTCAACAACAGCCTTAAAAGATATTTATACGTTCATGTATAATAAAACTTATACATTTAGTCACTTATATATCAGATAACTTTGAAGTCAAGTCATACCTGTTTTTTTTTTTAATTCAAGCCTTGTTAATTCTAACTTGAACATTTTCTTCCTTGGTAAAGTAGTAGTTTCGTAAATCACCACATCCTTGACGCTTTCCTGCACCGTGGTCTGTCTTACTTTTTTATATGATTGTTTCCGATATTTACATTAACGATGTTTATATGTGCTAAGATTGGCAAATTGTTTTAAATGTGTTTTTGATTAGTTTCCTATAAAACGCAGGATCCATAACATTTGAACTTCCCTAAAAAACCGTGTTACATTTAGTTGTACCCATCGTGTTCCAATTTCGGTGTCATCCTTTGTTTTAATTAAGGATCTTACGCCGCCTTTTTAGGAATGGCTCGAAAGTATCATACTGAAGGTGGACATAACCAGATTTTTGTCAATATTACCTTCTAAAACGACTAAGTTTGTAAAATAAAGCGACTTTTATTATTGTGAAAAATAAGTTGACAAATGCTATCTAAATACGAAAAAGTAAAACTATTTTTGATGCCAATCTTTGTTAACTCACTTTAGAAGATGCATTGCATATCATTTTATTGTAGCTTCATAAAACAACTACATGTTTGGTGTTAGAATGTCAGAAGAACGAAGAAGGAGCAATAGATCAAAGACAACCGGACCTTGCACGGTCTTTAAGAAGTATAAAACTGAATGTAGACGATACTGGTATGAAGGTCAAGATTGGACATGAAGCTGAAAAAGTTTACAGTGGAATAGCAAAGCAGAAACAAGACCCCGGTGAACTTGCTGGTCAATATTACTTCTTCAAAAGGTTCAAACTACTGCTTTATAATGAGGTAGTTAACTTTTTAAATATTGTACAACCATATGTCTTATTGCTTTTTTGTTTGAACAATTTATACGTTTTTGTTACAATACTTTATACAGGTATCCTATAAAACAGTTTTCAATAATTGGGCCAGTGAATGTTTATCTTATTTTGTTTTTCATAGAATAAACATAACGCTGAGTTTGTTTTGAATTTTAATGTGCTAAGTATCTGGGTATTTTCTCAATGTCGTAATTTATAGAATGATATTTACCTATGTAATCTGGAGCTCATTTTTTAATAATCGTTGTTTTATTTTTTAATTTTTTTGTAGCATTCATATATTTATTTAGATATGATATAAGAAGTAAATAAAACATTCTAAAGTTTTCCAAGTATATTTTGTGGACTTTAAATTAGTTGTCTGTAACTTATATAATAATTTATTTCAGTTTTAAAAACTAGCTCGGAATAAGATAAAACCAATATGTTCTGGTCATTACTTTATTAAAATCTCTTCTTTTTCATTCAATAACACGAGGAGTTGAAAAGTCTAGTTTCATGAATAGTCTTTGAACATACTTCAGAATGTTTAACTAAATAGCAGCATGATTTTACATACATTATATGTTGTGTTACTTATTGTATTATCGTATGCATATACACATTCTTTGAAGGGATTTCACAAAGAATTACTGGTAGAAGATGAGATTGGTCAACGACTGCCTTTGTTCGATGTAATGTCATTGTTCATCAAAGCATTAAAGGATCATTGTTTGAAGAAAATACAGACTCAAGGAATAACAGATGACATAAACAAAACTCTTTTTGTCGTTACCGTTCCTGCAATATGGAAGGATGACGCAAAGAAATTCATGAGAGATGCAGCTATAGAAGTATGAAACATTTATTTGTAGGATGCACAAGTACAAATTATCACATGTTGCGGCGATTTGTCTTTGATGTTCCTCAGCTGTTATACGCAAGTATCATGCTTTACTGGTAATATCGCACAGTGCTATATCTCAGATAAAGCATACTTCTTTAGATAAAAGTGTGCGTTATTTCAAATAAATCACAGTTATCTAAGTACATTTGGTTATGTATAAGCGTGACAAATACACAAGGGCCACTGAACGGTACTAAAATTTAGGCTCGAAAAACAACGAATATATTCATATTGGGGAAATATAATGGGATATTGAGGATATGGTTGTCAGTTTAGAAAAAGTTTTGTTTGAGGCTTGAACGAACTTGTTTATAAACCTTTTAATCCTTTTCCTGAATGAAATTTGGTGCGAGGAGGTACTGCCTGTATAAACATGTTCATGAGTAGATATACTCGCAATATTTTCAATGTCAAGTCCCCGAAAAAAAACAATAATCGTTTTCATTGAAAAAAAATTAAAATCCGTTTTTTGGCATACCATAAAACATGCTGATTGAAAGGCGGTTACCGTAATACTGTTTTTGTCTGTGGCCATCCAACCGCTTTACTTCTGATTGGCTCTTACGTTATGGGGTTTACAGTAAGAAAAAAATCGATCATTTGCATGTACCAAAAAAAGTAACCGATGTTCCTTGTGGGAATAAAATCTATTAAGGGAAGCAAAATATATATTTGAATTTTATGTAAGATCAAAATTTTTATTTATGTTTATCATTCGATAAAACAGTTATAGTATATCGAACTCGACTTCGATGTGGCTATATCATGGCCTGGGGCGGCTTCTCGGATTTTTCCTATAGAAAATGTTCTCGGCCTTACGGCTTCGATCATTTTCTGTAGAGAAAACCCTTCGATGACGCCCAAGGCCATGATATTTCCACATAACAGTCTCGTCGCTATACTATAACTATAACATTACATCACATGCTTCTTGGTTATATTCATATTCATTCACATTCATATTTGTATGGAAAACATCAGTATCTTGAACTAGCCTTCATACATAAATCGCCTAATATTTGTGAGGGTGTGGCGCCAATATTTATAATAAGTGGAGACTCTAATAACTATTTGCTATTTCATAGTTAACAAATAAATAATTCAATATCTGAATAAAGTAACATATCTGTACTATAATTACCAAAACGATTTCAGTAGACAATTTGAAAAGTCGAAGAGTAAGTCTTGGCGTGAACGGTCTTTGGTGTTTCTGGGCACTCACATGATGACTTATTGTTATATGTTTCCGAAAGTTGTCTGTAATTCAAAATATCGATTTCCCTATTTTTTTGTCCCATCAACTGTTATTTCGTTAAGTACACACTCAATCTTTTATCTGGGGCCATACACCTTTTTTTATGTCACCATATAGGTTGTATGATTACATTTTCAATACGCATTTTTAGCATATGCGGGGTTTATAACTATCTTAATGTTGATTTCGACATCAAGGAAGTATTCTAATTTAATATTTCAGGCTGGTATTGGAAAAAGAAATGTATTGTTAGCCTTAGAGCCCGAGGCTGCAGCTATATATTGTTTACACCTCCCTGAGGGACAAAGAAAAGAAATGAATGACATTGGTTTAAAAGGAAAGAAGTTTCTAGTAGCCGACCTAGGAGGTATATACAATGTATTTAATCAATTCATGTTGTAAATACGCATTACACATCCGACTTTGACAAAACGACTTAAAGTATAGGTTTTTAAGATATTCACGATCTATTCAATCTTATATTGAACTCTGATATATCATTTTAAGTTCTTGTTTATCCCCCAATACCATCTGGTGATTCTTGTGTCTGGATTATGCCAGGACTGCATTGTGTGAACGTCGCTCTGCCTTGGTATTCTTTTTCAACATATTTTGCTATACTTTGCTGGTTTGTCAGGATCATGGATTCCAATACCGTCAATGTAAGAGACTGAAAACTGTTTTACCGAGATATCTCTCTTTCCAGAATGTAAAGGAGTTCTGATAAAGAAATATACACATAAAATTAATATAAAGTGAGATTCTTAGCCCGAGTTTAGTTAAAAACGTTTTTAAAAAACGTTTGCTTTTATGACATTTTGCACTATGAAAATAAATATTCTTAAAGACTTAATGTGCAATTTATCTGAAATTTTGCGCACAAGTTATATGGTATTAAAAAGATTTTGTATCCCGTTAAGTAAAAATTCTGAGCGAAGTCCCTTCAATTTTGCAATTTATTTCACAGATATAGATGATATTTCTTACTAAAATATTTTAGGCGGGACAGCTGACTTATGTACAGTTGAAGTAGATACAACAGGTCAACTTAAAGAAATATGCCCTCCACTTGGTGACCTTGTTGGTGGGCAGAAAATAAATGAAGCATTCATGCAAGTTTGCCATGACAGCTTTGAAGGACAAGGTTGGAAAGAAACTTTTAGTAAGGCAACCCCTGTCGAAATGTTGAAAATGGATGCAGATTTCGAAAGGAAAAAGGTAACAATCGGTTCCGAAGATGAAGAAGCAGACATGATTGATATAGAAATCCCAGCGCCAGTCCGAGATAAATTAGAAGATAAAACAATCCGTCTCAAGGACAATACATACCTTGCGTTCGAAAGCCGAGAGTTAATGTTTAATTCAAGATATATACGTGACATTCTTTTCAAAGAAACGTGCCAAGCTGTCTATGGGACAATAAGGAAAGTGCTTAACAATACTGGGGCAAAGGGGCTTAAAACCGTCGTCCTTGTTGGGGGTTTTGCGGAATCACCCATTGTAATTGAAAACATCCGGCACATGATTGTTAATGATTTTCCGGAAACAAAGGTTGTAATACCATCATCTCCCTTTAAGGCCGTTTTGACAGGAGCAGTCTTGTTTGGTCACGACCCCTTTATATTTAGGAGCAGAATAAGTAGGGCAACTTTTGGAATAGAGACAAATGTGTTGTTTGATGAAAAGGTGCATGATGCGTCAAAGAAATGGAAACACAAAGATACAGGAGAAGACTGGTGTAAAGATATTTTCAGTCTGCACGTACGTAAAGGCAAGTCGGTGATTCTAGGCGATAAACAGTCAGTCAAAAACTACACTCCTCTTTATGAAAATCAAACACAAATGCGCTTTCCTATTTACACTGCTACATCATTAAATCCAAAATACACAACTGAAGATGGTTGTAAACACATTGGCGATATCACGGTTGATATTCCTGATACAACAGGTGGAACAAAAAGGGAGTGCGAAGTAAGCGTGATTTATGGAGGTACGGAGTTGTCTGTAATCGCAAAAGACAAGACAACAGGGAAGGAGTTTAACGCAGACATTCAATTCTGTTATATGTAAATCTGGTGAGCGTTAATACGTTAATAGAGAAAACAGTGTCTGATATTACAAAATTTATCAGACAAGGCTTAGAAAAAAGAAGCCGTGTCCAAGCCTGATAAATTTTATAATATTAAACACTTGTTTGGTATTCCATTTACCATGTTTGCAATTTTAGTATGCGTTTCTTTCTTTAAATTTCAAATGAAACAAAAACCTCTCGAGTTAATGCCACGCTCAGTAATATGCCAAGGGTAATGTCCTTAAGAAATAAACCCAACTGTTTTTAGTCAAATGTAAAAAAATCTGGAAAGCATTACTCACAACAAAATTACATAAGAATTGCAGACTCTGTTCGATTTAGTCTGTACATGTAAGACTTTAAAATCCTTAAAATGTATTTGATTCAAGTTTATCAGTTTGATATTTTTAACTAGTAAGAGGTAAAACATGTCATTCTTTACAATTTATTTCAATATGTATTGACGAGATGTCTGATAAAGCTGAGGTGATAAATAAAGCTAAATTTATCAGGCATGCACTTTACCAACAGAAATCAATGTACTGACTGTACGATATACTATAAGTTATTGAAGAAATGTTCAAATAAACCACAGAGAGGAATTTGGTTGAGTCTTAGTCCAACTTTGTATTCAGAATAATATTAAATGTAAATGTAAGTACAGTCAAAATGACAAGAAGGTTGTAATAAATAAGTGCATACCATTATATTTTACATATCATGATATGTCAAAAGATATAAGTTAAAGAACTTGATTTTCGTTTGCAAGATCAACCTGTTTTTACTTCAATGTTTTATTATAAAATTTCACACCATATGGTAAAGGAGACTTGTATTCACATGCTTACAAATTGAATGAAATTTATTAATTACATACATTTCTATTTAAATATATTTCTTTAATTTGCAATACAATAATTCCATATATGATATATTTTTTTCTTCTCAGTACACACGGTTTCCTTAAAAAAAGATATCCATTTTGCGCCATTTTTAATCAAGACAAGAAAAGGATGTCGATATATAAGATAAATGTCTTCTTTCAAGTGGAGGATAAGAATAATGTGAAAGAATACCAGCGGGCAATAGCATTTGAAAATGAAAACAAATAATCGTCTTAAAATTCAACCAGGAAGACACAATTACATAAAAACCAACTTCCTGTACCGTAATTTAAAATATTTTTACATGTAGTTTTTTATTAATTAAATAGCAAATGTTCATACAAAACACATATTCTAACTTTTGCATAGCATATTTTAGAGCTTTTATCATTGCTGTAAAAAGAATAATTTTCTTTTGTGTAACTTTTTTTATTTTATTAGGTGGTTCACATTTGACATTACAATAAAAAGGATTTGATTGAGTATATTTAATATAGTGATTGAGGGTTGTTGTACTGATAAAGTCATGTCATCATATATAATATTATTATGACATTCATACTTAGTTACCTCATGTTTAGCTTATCTTATATTCGTTATTGCTCTCAAAGTATTTATCATTGTATTCATTTGAAATAACTACTGGTTGTTGTTTTTTCTTTAAAAAATGATTTATTATTGTATTTAATTATCTCGTGTTAGTTTAAACATATTTATTTCAATATTTTACATATATTACATTTTATATGTGAATAATTGTTACATAAATTGAAAGGGATTAGAACGAAAGAAAACTTATATAGTTCCTCTCCCTAGATAACAAATGATATTTACACAAACATATATGGCAGGATAGCTATTTCATTTAAATTATTAAGTAAGAATATTGCAAGATTTAGTTTAAACATAAACAATGAAAAAAAAAGGAGAAAGAAATTAGGAATGCAACTTAATAAGACAATTTTCAGATGAGTACTAAGCAAAAGAAAACAGACAAAAATAAGTTTTTTTTATTTAGACTGGCACTTAAAGCAAATTTAGCAAATGTCTAGAAATTAACTATTTTAAGCTAACCAGAAAAAATATTATGTGTATATTAAATATATATCAAAAGAAGACAAAAGATATTGGAAAGACCAGACTAACGAACAGAGGTCAAATTGGAGATATTGCAGTATATTAAATGTCGGTAGTATAAAATACATCTAGTGGAAACGTCCGCTGCTATTTATAAATTCAAATACTGCATCTAATATCCATGTGTTTGTTTTGATAATCATTTGACGGATCTCCATATAGAAGGGTTCGAAGATCAATGGAACATATATTGGAGTCAAAGTTTGAAAAAGTGCATTTCTTATTTGTGTATAATTCTTGCAAGTAAAGAAGAAGTGGTGGTTGTCTTCAATTAGGCCACAACTACATAAAGGAGATGATACTATATTTTTTAAGAACAAGTGGTGATTAAGAGAGCTGCATTTCGTTCTAAGTCTGGTATGAAGAATTTGTGACCGTCTATCTCCATAATAGAAGTGTCGGGGAGTTTTAGTTTTGTCTTCGTTCAAAGAGCTTTTGAAAGAATTCAATGACTGTAGCTGACGGGTTTCAATCGGTAAGGAATTCCATTCACGAAGTGCCGTTGGTAGAAAGGAGTTTATAGTATAGAGTTGTTCTTGTACGAATTGTGTCGATATTTTGAGAATTACGTAAGTTATATGTAGTATTCAGGCCAACAAGATCTGGTACAATAGACGATAGATAGGATGGAGTGAGACAATTTTTCATTTTGTAAAGTTGAATAAGCTTATGCTTCTTCTTCTGTCAGAAAGTGATTCCCAATTTACATCATTGTATAAATCAGCTAACGATATCAGCTTTGTTGCACCCGTCACAATACGTGCTGCTTCATTTTGAATTTTGTCTAATTCTTGTTTTTCGTAGGATGTACAATTGTCCCATATTATATCAGCATATTCAATAATAGGACGAATGAAGGATGTATATATGATTTCTAGAGACTTTCGGTCTAGTTTGAATTTAAGTTTTACGCATTATGTTTATTCTATTCCATGCCTTTTCTTTTATATAATTGATATGGGAATGCCAAGAGCAATCATCAGAAAAAAATACTCCTAGATGTTTGTGATCAGAAACTTGAGGGATTTGTTGGCCATACATGGAGAAAGGTGTGTGATGTGGTTTATTAATTCTTCTTGATATAATCATTGACTCGGATTTAGATGGATTAAAGTTAACTAGCCATTTATCAGCCCAAAGACAAATCTTTTGTATTTCATTCTGCATCGTATCATGTGTTTCAGAAGGTGTTTCAACTATCAGATGGAGACTAGTGTCATCTGCAAAAAGATTGATGTTGGAACCAATATCTTGAACAATATCGTTGATATAAACAAGAAATAGAAGAGGCCCAAGTATTGATCCTTGGGGGACTCCAGATGCAATTGTAACACAGTCCGACATGGTACCAGGAAGAACAACTTGTTGTCTACGATTTGTTAAGTAATCAGAAAGCCATTGTTGTACATTTCCACGAATTCCAGATTCATGGAGTTTCACTAACAAACCTTGGTGCCAAACTTTATCAAATGCTTTACTAATATCAAAAAATACGACCCTCACCTCCAGGCCATCATCTAAAGCCTTGCAAAAATTATTGTAAAGATACGCAAGTTGGTTTACAGTTGAGTCACCTGGCAAGAATCCCGACTGAGATGGAGTGAAGAATGAAATGTCTCTATAAAAGTTAAAGATATGTTTAAAGACTACTCGTTCAAATACTTTTTCAATAGTGTTGAGTAAAGATATAGGTCTATAATTGTTTACAACAGCAGGATCGCCTTTCTTATATACAGCACAGACATTTGACAACTTCCAGGATGTCGCATTTTCTTGGATCGTAGTGAGAAGTTAAAGAGCTGGTGAAAGGGATGAGAAAGTTGTTGGTAGGCCTCATATAAAACTCGATAACTGATAGTGTCAGGTCCAGATGCTTTATCGGTTTTTTAAAGATTTCAGTACATCCTCAATTTCAGAAGGAGATATATAAATCGTTTCCAAGGTCTGTTGATTGTCTATGTCTGAGGGTCTGGGGGATCCCTGTTAGAGTCGTCAACCATTGTCTGGTTCTTGAAAAAAAGTGTTTAGTAGATTAGCCTTTCAGGTTCTTCAGATACAATGGAATTAGTAATTGGATCAATAAGAGAAGGAATACCTTTTTTTGTTGAGTATGATATAAAGGATTTGAGGATTTTCCACCAATCTTTTGATGATATGGAAGTTGATTTAAGATTGTCAGACAATGAAAGAAAGTAACGAGATTTGCTGTCTTTGACTAGCTGAACTGCTTCATTTCTTAGTTTCCGAAATTTTAACCAATGATGTTGACTTTGAGAAATTTTTGCTTTTCTGTAGGCGCGCTTACGTTGTCTTATTTTGTTTTTATTTGATTGTTCATCCACGGAGGGTCATTAGGCTTGATTTTTACATTTTTGTTTGGAATACAAAGTTTTGATATGTTTATGATAGTGTTTGTAATATTCTCAACAAAGGTGTCAATATCATCATCTTGAAGTTCGTCCCAGTTAACTAGATTCATCTTGCTACGCAGCAAGTCATAGTTGCCTTTCTCATAGAGCCCACACAGTTCTATCAAAAGACTTAGCTTTGGGTTTTATGTAGGTAAAAACAGCAAAGATTGGGCAGTGATACCTGACATGTTGCTGCAGAAACGGATCACCAACCCCAGCCTTTATAACATTGTCTATGTTGTTAGTAAAGAACAGGTCAATTAGTGACGAAGAATTTTCTGTAAAGTGTGTGTGTTCATCAATGATTTGGGTAAGTCCATATTGTTGACATAGTGCTTGTACTTTTCGGGAAGAAGTCTGAGAGTCAATGTTCAAATTGAAATCACCTGTTAATATCACATCTGAAATGCCAGTATCTATGGCTAGTCCCAATGAATCTTCAATAAGAGAATAATAAATATTATCGGAACTAGGGGCCGATAGAAAACGCCAAACAAAACTTTCTTAGCGCTAGACAATCTGAGTTCGAGCCATATGCATTCTAGATGATTTAGCTCAAGGTCGGTTCTACGTACATATGTGATAGATTCTTTGACATAAATCAGAACCCCACCATGATTATCGTTGGTGCGATCTTTTCTAATTGGTTCATGGAATCCAGGAAACAAGAGATCCACTGTAGACACTGAGTCACCTAGCCATGTTTCGGTGAAAGCAAGAATATCGAGATTACTTAATTCAGCATAAAGGATGTCAAGCTTAGGAAATATGCTTTGGACATTATAGTGAACAACTGTAAGATATTTTGAACATTTAAAAAAGTCATGGAGAGTGTTATCAAGAAAAGATTCTGAAGAGACTGAGCTCGAGAAAGATTGAGAATGATCTGGTCCCGGATTTGGATGAATATCTCCACACATTGTTAATAAAACATGAAGCCATAAAGTGGTAGTCGTGAAGACGATGACGAGAATACAGCTTTGAGTAAATTCAAAGTTCTCCGAGTACTTTTTATTTGGAAAAACCTTAACTTTTTTATTTTGTATGTTATGTGATACATTTATTGACAAAATTATATATTTATATATTGAATATAACTGTAGAGAATTGAGATAAATGGATATTAGAATAATTGCATGAAGGAAGACAAAATATCTTCTGTTACAGTTACAGACATACATGACGGCACTTAATCTATGTTTTCTCATTTATGTAATTGTCAGGGTAGAAAGCAAAAAAAGACAAAGCACCGTCATGAGTAGAATGTAGCTGATATCATCAGAACGTTCTGACATGCCAAAAACACATATATATCCAAAGAGACGTCTGAAAGTTAGTCTGGTATAACTACAAATGACAATAAAGTTTAAAAAAAGAGAAAAGTAGAGAAAATGAAAAATCATTACAACGTTTTAAAAGTAAGACTGTGTGATCGTTAATGATAGATATTTAATTGAAGTAAATGAAAGATTTCTATTGTCGATACAAATGTTAAGCTATTTCGGTGACAAGTTTTGGTTTTGAGAGCCAATATTGATTTAACTTGATTGTGTTCTACACGAAATTTGACTAAGGATAATTTTGCGAGATATAAATACATGTATCAAGTACTACTAAAATACTATAATCATTGGAATTAGCGAAATATATTAACATGTTTATTTACTTATATCTAGTACTATTTTCTTCACAATGAACAATAAAAAAAGGTTAGAAACATACGCAATCGCTACAATATGTGTGCCTTTCAAAATATCACATCAATGTTACTTACAAAACAATAAAATGAAGATACTATTTCAAAATTGACTATCTCGTGTTACATATACTTTTGACAAACATCGGGGAGTTTGAAACATTTTGTCATTTCATGATTAGTTTGTGAGTTTGGACATAGTATTATTCATTAAATACTTTTTTTAAATCCAATGTTTTCATTCATTAGACTACAGGGCTAGGAAACTATATATAGAAAAGTTTGGAGAGACTTTACATTTATCAAAGGCTTCTTACATTTGTTTGAATGTAGTTTGGTTTTGATGTATGTACCTTTGTATGGTCTATTAAAAATAAACGGGGTTAACCTTTAGGGGCCTAACAGTAAATCGTGTTACATATTTGAATAGCTACTGGTTGTTGATATAATGACTAAATGCATTTTTGAAAATTTGATGTTAGAAAATTATTGATTTGTTAAAGCAAAGCAAATTTATTTATTTTCTATGCTTGATATAGAAACTTATAAATAAAGTTTTTTGTCAGTTTTTTCATGTAATATAGGAGTCTTCATGAACCCAGTTTTTATTTGGAAGAGCCATAGATCTTTCTTTACCGTTGCGGGATTGTTACAAGACAGCAATTGTTGTTTCACACGGCTAGCGAAACCTAACAGTGCATATCACATAAAAGTAAGAACACTTAGCTTCTGTTATTGTACAACCCAGGCAGTAAAGCTATATGTATTCAATAAGACTTTTGTCGTCAATAAAGAATATACAGTATATAGTATACAGTATATTTAAGAATTATGTCTTAACTAATTGCCATTATAGCATTTATTTCGATAAATACAAGAATATGTTCAAACTGTTAAATAAGATTATTACTACAAGTTCAAAGTTTGTCATTCTGCTTGTTGTAAAAACTAACAATTTTAGTGATAACAAAATAAGATAGTAATGCTTAAACCATTTTATTCCGTGCAATATGGAAAAGGTTGTGGGTGTAAAATGTCTTCCGTACATTCAATCAGGGCTATTAAATTTCCAATCTTGAAGATCGTTGAGCACGACTTTTCTTTTTCATTCAATGAAAATAGAAATTTAAATTTCCAATTATACTGTGTTTTTTCTAAGAACATGAATACATGAAATTCTAATTTGATTCTCAGACAGCTCTGTTTCTTTAGACAACAGAATTTTAAAACATATATAGGGCGATAAATCGAAACAAACTGCATTTCAACATTTCAAAGTCATTTTCTATTGAATGAAAAAATATAGATAACTAATGATAATCAAATTCCGGTTACCATCAAATCAAATCCGTTGAATATTACTTAAAGTGTATAAAGCTATATATCTGCTGCAAAAATTATTGTTTGATTTTTAAATGGTTGTATCTAAGAAATTTGGTAGCACGAAATCATTGCTAAACGAACAAAACCCTGCTTAAATCAGCAAAATATATTTTGTTCTGAAACATTTATTCTGTTTACTTACAATATTCATGTGTAGAACGTTATGTTACAACTCTTGATAAAAACAGCCACAAGATAATGGAAGCAATACAATGTTACTGTTGATAATTATTTTTAAAAACAATCATATTAAGATATAGCTTTATACCCTTTAAATATTTTAGTACATAAGAAACTTGATATTATATTGATCCAGTGTTTTATCTTTTACACTCAATCTAAATATAACCTTGTCAATAGGTTTTACGTGATCTTTATATAGATGTTAAACAATCGTATAGTTTAAGTCGTATAAACTGCATATCATCTTATTCTAAGATAACTCTGGTGTACATATCATAATGGAATTGGTGAGTAAATCTTACTTTTAAACTAAGTTACCAATAGTTTAATATAAGTGTTTTCTACTATGATTATTTCTTTGATGATATAACGGCATGATATGGTATATATATCGATCACCATAGTTGAACACTAAAGAGGGGGATGATCATTGGATATCATTCATGTAATTAGAGCAATCCTCGATTACGTAATTATTTTATAACATATTTTCAAATATATGACCCACATTTTGATATAATTGAAGGACTTTTATTCATATACAGTATACTTAGATAGTAAGGACATAAGTCTTCTATTGAAAGAGAAAAATAAATTGTTATCAAATATGTTAAGATGATTTATTTCCAATCTTAGAGCATCATTAAAGGCCCTAAACTGGTTATTGCTCTGGATATTGGAAGTACTTACTCGGGATATGCGTGGCAGTTCAGAGACGAATTCGAGACCAACAGAAATGAAATTCATTTCAACACAAATTGGGGAGGCGGAGCACTTCAGGTTTGTTTTATGGCCTAGTAATTTGTTTAACATAAAACAATTAACATGCTATTTGTAGTAAATTTTATACATGTGCATACTGATTGGGAAAAAAACATTACGAGACACGAAAGTGCTTAAAAAAGAGCGACAGAAAATTGAGATTATATTTATGATTTCGTGGTGATTTTTGTTAATGATTACATTTTCAACAGTCATTTAACCAAGATATGTTTACTTGTAGTAAGTGCTGTAGAAATATCATTTACAAAAGAGCAAAGTAGCAAAGTAAAATGAAAACAACAAACAAAACACACAAACAAACAAAAATCAAGGAATTGTTTTTGTTGTTTTTAACATTTATTTATTGCATTGACCCTAATTTCGATCAATTCATTTCATTGATTAGTTGTAGTGAATAGAACATTGAACATGACGTTTACAATCGATAATGACATAAATTTCTTCTTGTGTTAAAAGTTAATGTTATATCGTTATAATTAAAAGCAAGCAGATATCAATGTTAACTACATAGATTTATAACGGTGTACATAGTTAGCTTATACCATGATTGTATTTCACACAAAAGCTATCTCGAGTTACAATATATAGTTGATCAATAATGTTTAATCTTACTTAAGTTTGGTATGATTTTGTCCATGCACCGTTCGCTTTTAAAGATATAAACTTACATTTTATAACGTATTTTTGATGTATTCTTTTTCAAAATCCAAACAAAGATTTTATATATATATATATGGCTTTATACACTTTAGATAGTTTAGTAGTAATGCATGTTAAAGTCTTCTGTGCCAAATTTCCCCGGGTAATGCTATCGACAGAATGCACCTTGTAAATAGATACTGCTTTCATTAAAATATCATCAAAGTACCAGTTTATATCAGTATAGCATAATAGTGAAACTTCAATTTAGCACATTCGAGTAGTTTTAAGAGAAGTTTCAGTTTAAACAAATAAATATAAAAAGTGAGATGCCTATGAAATCGCAATTATAGTCCAGATTTTGTTTTATTTTTTGCCATCTTTTTGGCGATAGAAATGAATAATTGATAAGTTTCTGTTTAATTGTCTTCTCAAGAGGGGCTTCTTCATTTAAATTATTTAAGTTTCGGAATCCCACAAGTACCTTTTGATTGTTTTCTTAACAGCTACCTTACGGATAGTTAATGGTTCTATTAAAGCAAATTATACATAAATGAGCACCAAAGTCCCCCTCCACCACCATTAAAAGCTTATTTACTTTCTTGCCTTGTAGCTTCACAAAACAACCACGTGTATTCTTTTAGAACGTCAAAAGAATAGAGAAGGAGCAACAGACGAAAGACAAACAGGCATAGCACATTCTGGAAGTAGTATCAAACAGGAAGATGATACTGCTGGTATGAAGATAAAAATTGGGTTTGAAGCTGAACGTGCATACATTGGAAAAGCAATGGAGAAAGAAGATACCCACGAGCTTATGGGACAATATTACTTCTTCAGAAGATTCAAACTAATGCTGTATAGAAAGGTAGCCAAAATATGCTTCGATAAAGTCCAGTTGTATTCATATTTCATTTTAAAAATGTACTTTAAATTAGTTGAATGTTCGAATTGTCTCTGAAAAGACTTAACAAAATTGAACTAAACTGAACATGGAATAACTAGCCCACAAAATATAAGACTTACATTGCATGTCATGTTACTTTCGGTTATACATTGTGTATAATATTATACATGTATTTTATTGTATTCTAAAGATTTCTTAATTTGTTATTCAATGTAAAAGATTCTTCAGAATAAGTATGCTTGCTGGTAAATTGATGAATTGAATAGAATACCAAATGCATAAACAAAGTTTTTTGCTATACTTGGAGCTTATATTTATATTAAAAATATTTTTTTTAGTTTCATCATATCTACAATAAACAATAATTTTAAATACATATTAAACTATATAATAATGTAAAGGGAAGGTCAAATGTTAAAATTACAACCTGTCATACTTGAATTATGTTTGAGTTTCAAATTTTAAATTTACCTTACAATTGATTGTGTTTAATGAGTACTGTAAATGTTACTTTTGAGTTTCAGACATTTTGTCTTTTGATTTATATCTCAATCAATAAAATAAAAAAAGGTCTGAAACTATTTAAATTTAAGAAATTCAATCGGGAAATGTCAGTAGAAGACCAGTTAGGACAACGCATGCCTTTCTTTGATGTAATGACATGGTTTATCAAATCACTTAAGGACCATTGTTTGAAAAAACTACATAATCAAGGAGTAACAATTGACGTAAACAAAACTCTTTTTGTTGTCACCGTTCCTGCTATATGGACAGACGAAGCAAAGAAATTCATGAGAGATGCATCGATAGCGGTACAATTACATTTGTAACATTTTGGTGAATTTTAGAATTTCTATTATGTCATTGTGGGGGGAAAGTTACACGACTATGTTTCCTTTGAAATTTGTTAATCATAAATTATACAGGTAAAGAAAATGTTTTACTTATATTATCAGTGGTGAATTTATGGTGAGATTATTAAATGTAATAACATAAACGTTTATGTCTTATCATTTCAACTTCCAAATGCCGGATGGTCAGAAATCCTTTCTTCTGTCACACAGGCTGGTATTGGGAAAAGAAATGTTTTGCTAGCCTTAGAACCTGAAGCTGCAGCTATACATTGTTTGCATCTTCCTGAGGGACAAAGGAGAGACATGAATGACCTTGGTATGAAAGGGCAAAAGTTTCTTGTAGCCGACTTGGGAGGTATATTTAAATTTTAATAGACAAATTTACATGCTTGTAAAAGTTTGCTTTCTGTATCAAGTTATTAAGATCATACAATTTGTATGTAAATTTATATATGAACAGTGCAATACTTCACAACTTATATCACATGAATGTCTTTGTAATGTCTAATATATTCGTGAGCTATGTATGTCAGTATGCAAGAAATCTTACTTTTGAGAAAAAACGTTTCAATTTTAGGCGGTACAGCTGATTTATCCGCTGTCGAAGTGGACGGTACCGGTTCTCTAAAAGAAATATGCCCCCCTTTTGGCGATCAAGTCGGTGGCCAAAATATAAATGAGGCATTCTTTCAAATTTGCCACGAAAGTTTTGAAGGACCAGGATGGAAAGAAACATTTAGCAAAACAACGCCAGTCGAAATGTTGAAAATGGAAGCAGATTTCGAAAGGAAAAAAGTAACAATAGGTTCCGAAGATGAAGAAACAGAAATGATTGATGTAGAAATCCCAGCACCAGTAAGAGATAAACTAGAAGATAAATCAATCAGACTCAAGGACAGTAAATACCTTGCGTTCAAAAACAGAGAGTTAATGTTTAATTCTATGCGTGTTCGGGACAAGCTGTTCAAAGAAACGTGCACAGTTGTTTATAATTCAATAGGGAAAGTGCTAAATGATACGCAGGCGAAGGGATTAAGGACAGTTATTCTTGTTGGTGGATTTTCTGAGTCACCAATTGTGGTTGAAAGCATTCGAAAACTGATAACAAATGATTTCCCGGAAATAAAAGTTTTTTTACCTTCATCGCCATTTAAAGCTGTTTTAAAAGGAGCAGTGCTCTTTGGACAAGATCCCCTAATATTTAGAAGCCGTATTAGCAGAGAAACGTTTGGAATTAAAACTAATAAAACTTTTGACTCTAAACAACACGATGAGATGAAGAAGTGGAGAAATAAAGAGACAGGAAAGTACTATTGCAGAGATATCTTCGATATCCATGTACGCAAAGGACAGTCGGTTGTGCTAGGTAATAGACAACAGGTGCAAAGTTACTTCCCGTTATATAAAGATCAAACAAAACTTGGTTTTCCAGTTTTTACGTCAAATTCATTAATCCCTAAGTACACAACAGACGATGGTTGCAAACAAATTGCCAAGGTAACAATAGATATATCTGATACTTCCAGAGGTACTGACAGAGAATGCGAAGTAACCATGATATATGGAGGGACAGAGTTGTCGGTTATTGCGACAGACAAGGCATCTGGAAAGGAATTCAATGCAGACATTCACTTCGGAAACATGTAAACTCAACAAATGCCACGAGGGAAATTTGCAGGATCGACTAACTTTGACATAGCTGAACACACAGGTCAAAACATCTAAATCAAATGTTTGTGAGAGAAATAGAAACGAACGCGTACATCACTACAGACAAATTCAGTTTCAATTTGAAAAATAAGAAAACGACGTATGCATAGTGAGGAATATCTTCGAAAGGTTCAAATTGGATGATTGTGTTGCACTGGTTATTTTACAACAACAACAACAATCACTTTTATTTTTCAGTCAGTTTACAATAGTAACAACATGACATATAATCAATATAAGTTTCAAACAGTATGTGGGTTTAACTTAGAACTAAGTATTATTATTCCAGGGGGACAGTAAAATAGATTATGAAATAAAAAAAGAGAAAAATATACATAAATATTTATATATGGTATTGTCATATTGACTTAGACAATAACGACAATATTACTGTGGATTGTATAAATAGCCTCTTTTCTGAGTAAAATTACCGTGGTATTTTTTAACTATAATCTATAAATACAATGCGTATTTCTATAGTAGATACGATGGCACGATTTCCATGATATTTGCGCTTGTTGATAAATTATAATTAATAGTACCGTCTCGTTCGGAAGTCACGTGCTATGTTTGTTGCGATTTGATTAGTTGGGACATATACATAAAACAAAATAGGTCATGTTTTGGACAAAACTGGTTTCATTGACTGGATGTATATCGATTATGATTTTAAATTCTATATGGATTTACCAGCTTTGCAACTTGAGAGGTTTGTTTTCAGTAGATTACCTTTTGAATGTATTCATAATCTCGCGTACAAAGCGGGCGATATTAATCAGTAACTTTCTTGAAGTTGAACACATTAGGGATGAAAACTTGATAATATTTGGTCGAGTATAATAATATTTCGGAATGAATTTTGTTCTTAACGCTTGGAAAAAAGGACATTTAAGGAGAAAAATGGAATTCGTCACCCAAATCGTTGAGCTGACAGTGGCGACATTTACGTTCCTCGTATGGGACAAATGACTGTCTCCATCTACCTGTTTCTATTGGCAACCTATGATTTCCGGTTCTAAAGTAGAAAAGTGATCATTACATCATCTCTTGCTGGCTTGGCATATGTGTTAAATCAGTGTCTTTCGAAATGATCAAAGTAGAACAAATATCTGATTATCAATGTTTATACATTTTTGCATCGATCTCGCTTTGATTATTCTACATGTCTTAACTTATTTTATGTTAGTTTTTTTTGTGTATGTAAGTTGTGATATTTTCTTCATATGTACAATGTATTTAATGTTACAAGGCATTAGACATTTCTTATTTTATGCTTTTCAGTGGATTACTGATTTATCCGTGAAAATTATATTTGGTAATTTCACAGTGAAAATTATCAAAATATAATTTCACTCTTTTCAATGACGAAACTACTTTTTTAAGATTTTCCCCATGTGGTACCTCAATTTTATTTTTGCTGACAATTCTGACAATGTCAGGCTGTTTAAAGAAAAAGCAAAACTGAAATTGATAAATAACTTAAATGTCAAAAGTAATAAAAAGAAGAAAACTTACTTCTATTCATTCAAATTCATGAAATTCCAATCACCAAATTTCGTTTTTTTTGTTTCATTTTGACAGTCTCAAAAATACATTCCTCCCCCCATGCAAAACTGCTCTTGATGACATTTTGGCATATTAAAGTATCCTACGAGCAATAACTACCGTATGCTTTATGAAAAATTGAAAGCATTGACAGCCATAACTCGAAGAATAAGTTAAATCAACCTAGCGTTCTTGAGGCAGGTTTCCAAGTTTTCCATTTTCCTAGCTCCTTTTCTGAATGTTTTCACATCTGTCAACACTTATTTTTTGTCTGTTACAATCCTCAAATAAGTTTTCTTTCTTTTAAAAATGTGTATGACTAACAAATCCAAATTATATCCCTCTGAATCTTACACAATTATTTTCCTCCCATGAAATTCACAACTTTAAAAAATGGCTGCCGCTTACAATTTACAAAGCCAGGTCTAATATAAATTCGCACTAAGTAACAGAAATATGGATGGATGGTTGGATTTTTTCTCCTACAAGAATTGTTTGTTTTATTATCAAAACAAGCGATCATTCATATTTTTTTAATAAAATTAATAAATATCACCGTCATTTTAATGTTGATTGGCGGACTTATTTTTCAGCTCAAGACTTCTTTTTTTTAATGAGAAATTCCGAATAAATGGGGCTCTCAATGGGGGAAACAGTTTTAATATTAACGTTAAAATTATGGAAATTTCGTTTTAACTTGTTTTTAAGCATAAAATAAAAAGAAAATTTGTCTGTTTGTTGTGTAAGATGTAATTTTATTTCATCTCGTGAACTTTAAAAACAGTATTCTCACTCGTGGCTTCGCCACTCGTGAGAATACTGTTTTTAAAGCCCACTCGATGAAATAAAATTTCATCTTACACACAAACAAACAAGTATCCTCTTTATAAATATGTTTTATTCATATAAATCATTTCATGTTTTTTTAATAAATATGTTTTATTATTATAATTTATTGCATGTAGTAATTTCAGAAGTAGATACTTCTGCTTCTGTTACTAGTATTTGGTTTCAACAAATTTATTTTAAGTTATATTTCTGAGATATTTACACAACTACAGTATCATGATTGAGTGAATTGATCTGAAAGCTTATTTACTAGACGCCGGTAGACATTTTGGCGATTCAAATTATTTGATATTATGTGTACACCCAGGATTGAATATGTTAACATTATTATAAGACAAAGTAAATAAATAAATAAATAAAGGAATAAAGAAATAAAGAAAATCTTGAAAAAACATAGGGCATTGTTAAAAGTTTTGCTTCAAGAAAGAAATTCTTTATTTACAGTTATATTTGGTATAAACAATTACAGGTATATGATGTTTAGCTTAGGCATACTAGTAAAAATTAAATAATAGTTTACTAGATCTATATATATCATTTTTTATCTGATTCAGAATCATGTCTGACTAGCGTATTCATGTATATCTCGCAGTTCAACGGCATTTAAATTCTTTTTATTATAGAGTAATGCTTAAAAATAGTAATGCTCAAAGAATGAATTTCTTAAAGTAGTTTATTGAGAAGTGAGTAATGTTGAATGAATGATATCTACAGAATCAGTTATGCTCGTTTTATAATGTTCATTTTGTAACTATCGATCAGTGATTTATATATACAAAATAGGAAATGCTAAGCCACCTGACAAACTGTTACATAGGCGTTTAAAGGCATTTTCAAAGAGTTTATATAACATTATCATCACATTGATAACAAACAAATCGGTTATTAAACTGTTAAAGGTTTCTATTATGAAAACCTAGAAGAATTTCCATAATGTATTGAACATAACATTAGGCAGTATCAAAATATAGCATGCCCATAGCTTAACATATTTGTAAAAATCTACTTAAAATATACCTTATATTTATCAGCAGTTATATGGGATGATTTTAATACCAAATAATATTTACAAAAAACAGATATTTCAAAGGTGGTAAATGCTCACGCGTAACACTATGAATCAGTTAATCTGATAAAAAAATGAGTTGTTAAGTTTGCATTCAAATAACCAGTTTTCTTCTTTTGAACATTTTTTTCTCCTTTTTTTCCAAAAATGTTAGAGATTTTAATTAAAAACGCTTGCGACATTGGCAAATGAAATATTCATTAAGTTATGATTATAATTCTGGTGGTGTAAAGGACTGACTTACATCCAAAATGTGCAAAATGTGTTACAAAAAGTGGTCTGTTGTGACAGTATGTTGTTGTTGTTACAGTTGTAACAGTCTTTTACTAGTGTCTAGTAAATCTTAATGCTAAAACGGAATTTCTTCAATGTACCGCATATGAAAAAGGCGTGAATATTTTTGAAATATTTGAAAATAACGATATGGCTTGTGTGGCAGTTGTAAAATATAATAATTTGTGATTTTTCAGGATTATTGGTTTTAGAATTTTAGTGTTGAGGATTATATCCGCCGCTTAAGCCGGTGCTAGATTGTATGGAGAAGTTGGACTTTCCTTTATTATTTTATAAATAGGATTAATTTAAGTTTGTTATTTGTTTTTGTTAATATTGCGTTCGAATAATTCCTCACCATTGCTCATAGAAAATAATGAAATTCATCTCATAGTATAAAAGCTTGAAGCGACCCTTATATGATAATTCATGTGTTGGCATATAAACATATATTTCATAGTCGATAAAACGAAAAAATGAGTCACCAAAATATTAACCAAAATAAAGAAAATAAGAATCCCTAAAGAAAGCCCATCACAGCAAAATTGAAAATGTTGCAGGCTCGGTTTGATTGAGCCTGTTCATGGACGGTACTGTCAAGTGCAAACTATAGTCCACGCCCCTAGCACCGGCTTAAGCAGAATTCAACATTTAACATTAACTGTTACACTTTGGAATTTTGAAACATCCACAGGTGTGTTCACACATGGCGTTTATCATGAAACCTTCAATGTGATATATACGTAAGTGCCGTGCCATTCCATGAAAAGCGGTATATGGTCCCCAAGTAAAAAGTGCATGTGCCTTAAACGAGAAAACAATCGAGCCTTTATTCGTTTTTATCTAACCTACTTAATATTATCGTTCTACTAAGTGAAACTTTTATCTCAATAAAAATTTTCAATTATCTCATGTGTTGTCCCTTTATCTGTTAATGTTACGTGGGGAAAATACAAAGATCAGTTTCTCTTTATTTGATATGGGCGTACTGTGAGGTGAATTTTCCTATTCAATATGGAACTTGTGAGTAAATTTTCAATATCTCTGATTAATAAACACATGTAGCATAATATTGTTCAAGTCGAAATATTATTTTACACCAATATGCTTGACATTTAGCCTCTATCAGGGGGAGTGGCTTAAGTTCAATTAGATATAATCATCATGACGTATGTCATCATCTCTATGTAAAGTTATGTGGGTGACAACCGTGACATTATTTTGCAAAAGCCGAGACGCACCATGATTTTCACTTTTTCGGCGGTTTTTGGTTTAAAGTATCACTTGATAAAAAAAGTTTCTGATATAAGGTATCATTTCGTATAGAGACTTACAATTAACTAATTTTCGACATGATATTAAGCTTGTTTAATGCTTTCTTTATGAAGTCTCCGTAGCTTTTTATATGACGTTTTATTCTTTATGAAATTTTTTCAACCAATTGCTGCTTTTAAATTGTACCACGTGATATTCCCAAATTGGACGCTGTAGCATACAATATGTTTTTGGACAGTTAGATGCATATGACGTTTTCCTTTAAACATTCGAACTCCAGATCCCTCTCATTCTTATTGAACACTTTCAATATGGTATTCAGAAAAATTAGATTTAATTATATATTAGAAATAAAAAAAATAAAGATTCAAAGATTCAAAACTATTGATACCTATGAAAATATTTGTTCCCGTGATAAAATAACATTATAAAAAACCATTTTGCATTTTAAAAGCATTTTTTGAGCATCATTAAACGGTATAACGACGTTTTTACGTAGAAACTGCTTTGAGAAAGATTACCAGTCATTTCTTTGAGACAAAAGTCCATTACATTTCTACAAAGAAGCCGCTTTCTAACTAAATCATTGATATTTGTAAATTATTATCATGTGTAAACCGATTGTCTACGGATAAGACATTATGGAGTTGTTCCTTTCATTTTCATTTAACCTTTTTCAACACCACATACGACATGTTCAACCTCACACGCCACATTTCAAACCTCAGAAATACAGTTTTATGAACCACATAATGTTAAGAGGTATACGCAAACCATACACGCAGATTGACTTTACCATAAGATCAAATCGACAGTCAAACAGACAGACACCACCAGATCACCATGTAACACCTGAAGGTTATCGGTGGTTATGTAACAGATCGTCTTATTGTGAATCGCTCCGCTCATGAGATAACGAAGATTGAATAGGGAATAAACTTTCAAACATATATGAAGAGATATAAAAGATCGACTAGGATATCATATGGTGGTAGGAAAATGTAATATCGCAATACACCTGTAATATAAACCTATATGTAACGGTTCCAGATATCAAATAGGCATCACATCAAGTACATCGACTCAAACCCTCTTATATGTTTGATAACATATATTCGATCCCCTTTTTATATGTTAAATGATAAATTCTCTATATTTCATCAGTATAATCCTCTCTTTAGTAAATTCATCCGATCTTCTCTAACGTGTTTGAACCTATATTTTGACTGTACATGTCCACCAATATCATCCCCTTTTTTATCCATTTGATCACCTTTAAAATGTTCTATATTTTAATTTCCTGTACATCTGTACATCTTATCCATCCATTTTATCTGTACTACTTTTTAACAGTTGTTTCTCTGTACTACTCCAATCGTTTGATCCCATTTTTTACGTTAAAAATAATGTTGATATTATTTAGCATTAGACATGACAACAAACCACGAAATAATTCTGTTTGTATATTGATGGTGAGTGTGCGATACATGATCAGATATTACATATCGATATAAAGCTGACAATTAAATTTTCATGAACAAAATATCAGTATTCATCATAAAAGTGTTCATACCTTAGAACCCTACCAACATATTTTCAGGAAATGGTTTATGATAATGCCCAAAAGATAAATTTCAATTGTTTTTATCAACATCTAAAATACTTATGGAAAACGTCGATTGTAGACCAATCAACATTAATATGCATGGTTATTTAATTTATTTATTAGAGTATTATAAAAGGACCACAACTGGTAATCGCTTTAGACATAGGAAGTACTTACTCTGGATACGCTTGGCAACACAGATCTGAGTTCGAGACCAATAGAAACAATGTTAATTTTAACACTAGCTGGGGAGCAGGTGCTTTACAGGTATGGACAGTATGTTTTTCATTCAATTACAATCATTTTGGTAAGACAAACGTGCTTTGAAATAGATAATAAACACTTAAAACGATGTCTTAAGCGTTGTGATATTTTAGATGTTTTTGTTTTTACATGTACAGCTCCACAAAACATCCACGTGTATTCTCATCGAAATCAAGAAAGGAACAGGAAAAGTGGTAAACAAAATACCAGATGTCAAAGGTCTAATTAATGAAAATAAATTCAGTATCACGGAAGATGTAGAAACAAAAATAGGACAGGAGGCAGAGAGGGTATATAGCGGAATTGCCAAGAAGTATAAAATTCATGAGATCTATGGCCAATACTACTTTTTTAAAAGTTTCAAAATAGCTCTGTATGATAAGGTAAGTTTATATTATACTATACATATTTAAAATCATTAGGAGTGCATCAATATTTTATATTAACAAAGATATTCAGCTCATTTGTAACATTTATATTACAAAATATCCGATTAATATTTCGGAACGAAGACAAATAACTAATCAGCACCCATTTGCTTTACATATTACCTGTCCTATACTATATTACATGACACTATGCTTGACTAGACTATACTATATTTTACTTCTTTTCCATAACCACAACATTGCATTGTTAAAATTAATAAAAGCAAGGAAAGAATTGAGGTTTAAGATGTAACGATGTCCTTACAGAGATCATTGTAATGCTTCGAAGTTTTCTATTGTGTTCAGGTTGTTTGAGCTTGTCTGCGCTACCGCGGCGCCTTCACTACGTGAATTTCTCCCGCACTGCACTGACGGCGTCGAGGAGTAGTTCGTTTGCACTTCTCAAAAGAGTGATAGAAACGCATAGACACCCACTTTGCGTTTAATCATTTATATTTTATTAAAATCAAATATGAGTTGATAAATGTTATTTTCACATACTAGTACAATTTTCTTTACTGTTCTTTTGATTATACGTACTTTTACATTGAAGCATCTTAATCGTTCGATAGAGGACCAGATAGATCAACCACTTCGCTTGTTTGATGTAATGACATTGTTCATCAAAGCATTAAAGGATCATTGTTTAAAGAAACTACAGACACAAGGGATGCCAGTTGACATTAACAAAACTCTTTTTGTCGTAACTGTTCCTGCAATATGGACAGATGAAGCAAAGAAATTCATGAGAGATGCATCTATAGCGGTATCAAAGCATTTGTTTTATTTGCAAACAAGCCAGTGTTGATGCTGTAAAAATCTGCTTCTTATCTGCATATGCTTTTCACTCTATACCATTAATTTTTTAAACTTGGACAGCGTTAAAGAATTGGGGAACACACAAACACACGCGCGCGTGTGCACATACGCACACATTGAGTCGTTGATGCGGCATTGGAGATGCTTTATTTTGTTGGTTTTTATGCCTCTCTGAAACAGACTTGATGAAACCAAGTCTTATTTGGTCACTGGCTTATTTCTAATTTCATTGGTGCCCTTTACTACATCGCGTAGTTTTAACATTATCTGAATTCATGATTGTTTGGATCGAAGTTGTTGTCTGTATGCTTTACTAAAACTGCGCCTAGAATTTGATGTCCATCTTGTTGCTTTATTCTAATAACAGATCCATATCTGTCTATTATTTATTTTGAAGACTAAAATTTGATTTAAAAAGAACTTGTACGAAGGGTTAGGGGGCTAGTTGTCTTAGCTGTATTTTCCACTCTTAACAGGCTCAACCAAACCAAGTTTTTGTTTATATTTATTTTACTGCTTTAATTGCCTTCATGGGATCTACCTGTTGCAGAATATATCATATCGTATCGCCAAATCAAACGTGTTACAAAACTCGATTTTCGCTACTGACGGAAATACATTCTTTGATAAATTTTTAATTTTTAGTATATTTTACATCATATTCACCAGCTAAAAATCCATATTTGTATGATATCCACAACAAACCTATATTTTTTACACAAATAGGCTGGTATTGGTAACAAGAACTTGTTATTGGCGTTGGAACCAGAAGCTGCAGCTATATATTGTTTAAATCTCCCTAAGGGTGAAAGAAAAGACATGAATGATCTTGGTATGAAAGGACAGAAGTTTCTAGTGGCCGACTTGGGAGGTATTGATAATGATGTAGAATACAATGTAAAGATAAGTTCGCATTCCCAACACAACTTGTGTACAATTCATTAATGAATGGCAATTTTCGGTTATGTACATTAGTAATAAAAAAAATTATGATTTTTATTATACTGAAATAATTATGCTGAAAATCATTTTGATATAATTTAAAAATATACCTTTTGGCAGGTGGAACAGCTGATTTATTTGCAGTGAAAGTCGAAGAATCAGGTTTTGTTAGGGAAATCTGTCCACCACAAGGTGATCCGGTCGGCGGTCAAAATATAAATAGGGCATTCCTGCAAGTTTTTTATGATTCATTTGAAGGAGATGATTGGAAGAAGACTTTTGGTAAAGCCACTCCAGTTGAAATGTGGAAAATGGAAGCCGATTTTGAGAAAAAGAAGGTTGAAATTGGGTTAGGGCCCAGTTACACAGACGGTCGGTCCCCAATCGGTTATTTAATTTTAAATTTACTTGCTGTTATGATCGGTTGTCATGCGTGATTTTATTTTAGGTTTTCTGTGTAAACGGCCATCGGTGACAGAAAGCAAACTCAAACGGGAATGGGTCGATGATTAAATGCTGAAATACTTTTGGTTTTTATCGTTTGTAAATCGGAGCTAAATCGGGCGTAACGCTGATAAATCGGTGTTTGATAGCTAGTCATCAGTGGTTAAACACTTTCCGTCAGATATGGCCGGTGATTCATATTTGGTTATCTTTGTCCGATCGGCGAATATCGGTGATTAAGAGCTTGCATATCTCGTGATATAGGTTGCCGTCGGTAATTTTTAAAATATTTTCACCGATCGAGAATTTTAAACGTGTTTAAAAAATCTCAATCGGTAATTTTTCACCGACGAAACTTATCTTTCCCCAATAGCAGTTGATAGGTGGAAAACAGGTGACCAATAGGTGATATCGGTGATAAATACGCTGTCATCGGTCCACTCCATAATTTGGCTAAAAAAACTACCGATCAATCACCGATGGCTCTGTGTAACTGGGGTGTCAGACGATCCAGATGGTGAAATGATTTATCTGGAAGTTTCTGTATCAATACGTGATAGGATGCATGCTCAGAAAGTCAAACTGAAGGATACAGGATATATTGATTTTCAGGATAATCAGTTTATGTTTAACTCGGAGCTGATACGAAAAAATCTTTTTCGGGAAACATGTAAACTTATTTATGGAACTATTAAGAAAGTTCTTAATGAACCTGAAGCAAATGGATTGAAAACAGTCGTACTTGTTGGAGGTTTTGCTGAATCGCCAATCGTCGTCGAAAATATCCGGAAAATGATTGCCAATGATTTTCAAGGAATAAAGGTTGTTATACCATCATCGCCTTTCAAAGCTGTCTTGTATGGGGCAGTACTCTTTGGTCATAATCCTATGATAATCAGAAGCAGAATGAATAAATATGGACTAAAAATAAACGTTAAGTATCCAAATATACATGACGAGCAAAAAAATTTGAACCAGGAGATCACCGGAGAAATGCTCCACATATGGGATGATTATGTATATTTTAACTGGGGTATTGATTTTTTTTGTTGACCTTCCTGTAAGATACGTAATTTGACAGGTCTTTTTATAGAGCTGATTTACATCGTAAAATATATATCACGGAGTTCATACAGAAATATTGAAGCTATCAGCATGATCTTGCCAGCAGTAGTGATGTTCTCCCCATTCGTGTATGGTGTAATAGACCTTATTTGATTTGACAGGTTGCTATCAGTAAATTTCATGGTATTTAATGCAATGCATTTCTTCAAAGTTAACACATATGGATTTAAGGCTCATTTGTTAAATTGTTTACATCAAAAGGCAATTAAAGTAGTTATAGCAATTTTTACGATTTTTTCTCTTCAAATGATATAATTGCACCATACTATGGTGAAATAATAAAGGAGAAATTCATTGTCAGAATATAACTCGTCTGTGGCAATGCGCATATTTGAGTACAAGCATTTCTGACCAACATGTGTTACAAAAACCCTTCTCAAAGCAACATGTTCCAAGCTTATGCTGAGTTTGACGAAAATTTAGAAAATGTATTTAAAAACAAAATAGTGTGAAGTAAACAAAGAAAGAAACTTACACATTGCAAACGGCACTTAAAAAGTCCACGTTAAGTCAAAATATGCTAAAAAAAAACCCGAAAACATTGCGTTAACATGCAATAAAAAATATGGTGATAAATACTGCTAAATCAGTCATTAATGGCGATAACATAATTGTACAATTTCACTTGACTATATTTTTCTTAAAATCTTAGTACATTTTTGTCAAGCTTGATTTTCTAAGATAGTTTGGCTAGAAACTATCAGAGCTAGGTCTGATTACAGTCTATGACAGCTTCCCTTTTTCCGAGGAACCATACATTTCTGTAACACAATACTTTTCTGTTGAAGAACAATATAATAAATATGAAGTTAAGGTAAAAGGAAACCGCCAAAATGAATATAACTTCACTCATGCATCTGCGAATGCCACTATTAAAGAAACACCATTTTCATGCTAAAACGACAACATTAAACGTTGACGTTTTCTTATATTATTGCATAGGGATGTGGACGGTAGCTTGCACCATTCAAACATCTAGGGGCCTGCATTTTTTAGAATATCTAAATTCTTTTATATACTGATCAAAGTCAGCACGTACAATATTTTACAATGATAGTTATTTATTGTCAAGACATTATATTTTAGGAAGTGTTCTGTCGTTTGTTATATGCAAATATACATAAACAATTTAACAGTTGGGCAGCGTTTTACTAACGTACTTACGCTTAAGCTTTGCGTAAGTTTTAACTCACGTAAGATTTTTACGTAAAGGCGTTTTACTAAAAATTGCGTAAGTAAGAATTTCGTCAGTTTTCTGTACGAAATCTGCTGTGGTCATAGTATTATTTTTACAATAGCTTTAGCTCTTAGATTTGGTTCGCGATTGCTGATCATGGTCATGCAACTACATAGTTAGGTAAAGAAGCAGACGCTTGTTTTGGTTGAGTCTATTATGTTTTGTTAAGGGGGTGAGTTGTCATACACAAATTTACAATTTATATGCATTTATTTTTTTCCAATGATTGTTATTATCTTAAATGCTTCTGGGATTGTTGTTTTATCAATGCATTTGTAAATAAGATATGTTATATGTCTATTAACGGATTAATTTTAATGAACACGAAATTAGTTCACACCTTTATGTGTATTGATAACGTGATGGTTTAAGCCAATGAAAACACATCAATATTATTACAATCAGGCAAAGAGTAAATGTATTGCAAGTATTTGTTCATATATTTTCGGCAGGATAAACTGTCCGAGGAGGGCCATGCATTTTCGTATCAACGTAAAATGGCTGCCATTAACAGTATCAAGTGATTATCCCAAGCACCACCGCGACTTAGCGCGGGAATTATAAATATAGCTAAACTCGGTTCGTCGCATAGGATGGAAAATACCTTTCTCGTTTTATTGTAATAATTATTTACAAACTGTGTCTTTCGGAGTTTTTTATCAATATATTGTTACGGTCTAGTGGGTCGGGGGACTCTTAAGTACCCTTTACTCTAACTGTATATTGGCACTCAGGCTTTCAAGGTATTAATGCAATCAGATACAGAACTGATGTGCTGTGTAGCTCTCCAACTCATCTGATAGTAATCAGGCAACACCATTGTAAACAGTTATAAAATTTATTCAACAAGTTAATATTTCTAATAACAATAATTGATAAACAATCATGAATAATTTATATCAGCAAACAGCTCTCATAATAACTCAAGACAGCTCACAAATCACCTTACAATAATTTAGTACTGGTACGCCTTCAAAATAATATTTAGTACTGATGAACCAAAAATCTCCGTGTTACGTGTATCAGTTTTACTCCGCGGTGACAATAGTTACCAGATTTACTTCAATTAACAGTGTAGTAAAAATACTTAAATGTTATATTATGTAAAAGTTATATAAAATTCCAATATCAGATGTATAAAAATAGCTAAGCTCTGTATTTAAGTCAACTAGATATAACTCAAGTATTTTAATAAACTTGACTTGTTTGTTACTTAAATTTAACATAACATTTAAGATTTCAGCAGACAAATTAACGTACGTCTACTACCAACAATTTCTAAATCTGAATTTTTTTGTGACCAAGAATCTGCTGCTTTTATACTAGGCAGTGGTAGAAATTACCAAAAAATGGGTAAAATACCAAGAATTGGTAGAGTCGACCCTGGATTGGTAGAATGGTAGCTACCCAAAAATGGTCGATACCAAATACGGGTAGAAAACTGTCCACCAAAAACTGGCAGAAAACTGTCCACCAAAAACTGGTAGAAACTATCTACCAAAACCGGGTAGAAACTATATACCAAAAACTGGTAGAAAACTATCTACCAAAAACGGGTAGAAAACTATCTACCAAAAACGGGTAGAAAACTATCTTAATTTAACCAGACAAAATTGCTAAATTTCCTAAGAAAAATCAAGACTTTAAATGAAATCTAACATTGAATATTAAAATAAATAATTTACTTTCCATAAAACAGGAAAAGTCACCTAAGTGTCACATAATACCGGGGTATTACAATATAACCAATAATGATGTTAATATGAATAAATGATCATATCTCAAATCTGTGACTATGACTTACAATGAAATTCTACCTTTAGTGTATTAAAAAGGTTTTCAATCTCCTGTAATTTTATTCTGTGATTATGCTTCAAAGCAGTCAATTGACCGTGAATTTTCTTTTCATATTTTGATTTCCTTGAAATCATTTTTCTCATCTGAAGGCATGCAACTTTAATATGATGATACATTAATTACATTCCATGAAAATGATTAAAGATATAAAATATCTCATGACATGTTTGTTCATTTTACATGCAGCAAACATAAAAAGTCTTCACACCTATATTACATACAAATGTATGTAATATTTTTCTTGTTACTTAAAGTTACGCTTAAAATTTGTTGACTTAACACTAAAGTAAGTAAGACTGACATCATTTATGAATAATGGCAGGGAAGAAGGCGAGAACTTTAGAGACTGGTGTGATTGGTGAAAAGTAAAGTTTTAGTAAGGAAAAGATAATGTGGCTTTATGGACTTATCAAAAATTGAATTTATTAAAAACATATACGAATATGGAAGCCGTTCTATCAGCTTTAAGACGTAAGTCTTTTAATTAATGTCTTCTCCAAAAATATGCTTGTATCACATACAGCCCTAAGTCGTGATTGACCTCGACCCAATGTTTCATAAATCAGTTATTAAGTGTTGTTTTTTATTTTACTTTCACGAGCTTTTGATCCTGATTTTTATAAATGACATATAATATTTACTGAAACTCAGTAAATTTCATTTGTTTTATTAGACGCTGCGTGCACGCGGCGTCTAGTAGATATGCATTCTTTCAGTCAGCAATGGGGCTTTTGATCCTGAATTTTATAAATGACATATAATATTTACTGAAACTCAGTAAATTTCATTTGTTTTATTAGACACCGCGTGCACGCGGCGTCTAGTAGATATGCATTCGTTCAGTCAGCAATGGGGAAAATTTTAGTCTTGTTTTTGTTTAATTTTTTGGTTCTAACAAAATTACACAGTTTTCAGATTTTCGGATAAAAATAGCTTTTCTGATGATCAACATGACCCGAGCGTCATGGAAGTAATATATAGTCTATTTGGGTTTTCCCGTAGCAATCTTTCATGGGAAACAAATGATTTTGTGGCTCCAGTGCACATCCCCCCTAAAATTAAAACCGGCCACAAATTTGGGTTTTTATAAGGAATTGGGGAATATATTTAAATATCTTGAATATTTTGGGCTTTGAAGAAAATTGGGCTTTAAAAAGCCCCTCAAACGGGGGTTTTTCCCTTTAACCCTTTTAATACTTTGACCAACAACCCAAATTTACCTTTTTAAATATTACCCTTTTAAACAAAATATAGAAGATCTCGAGGGAAAAGGTAAACCTTTTAAAATATACATAAATTGTGAAGGCGCTATTTGGCCCCCTGTATACCTATTATTCTTTTCATAAATCAATAAAATAGTTTTGGAAACAAGGCAAATCTTTTTTAACCCATTCCCTTTAAAAAGCCAAACAACCGCCTCGTTTTAAACAGAATTTGTTAATCGCACTAGCGGATTTATCACAAACCAAAAATATGTTTTATAATTACTTTTAATACTTTTAAAAAAATGTACATTTCGACTTGAAACCCAAAATGCTCTGAAATTTCCCTATTATGTCTTTTTAAATTATTTTTGCAAAAAAATCGAGAGATACAAAGCGGGCTTAAACATAAGACCCGTAAAAATTCCCAAAGGGACCTATTTTATTTTCCTTTAAAAAAAGGGGTCAAATATGTTTTTTTCCGGCAATTTTAATTATCCAAATTATGCTTTTCAGATAGCATCCCACGTAAGTGATTGTATATTTTGGGTCAGAGTCATGGAAATAAGTTTTTCCAATTTTACTATCTGAAGGTTGTAGAATCGATGACCTTGTGGATTCTCGAAATTTAAACTTTCAGAAGCATTACCTTGATTCCAAAATTTTCCCCGGGTTTTATTGTTAAGGCGTTACGTGATAGCCAATGGTTTGGGCAGTTTACTCCTCGAGGCCCAAAAACCCGTCCCTAAAACAATTCAAATTTTACTTTTATAAATCTGCGAAGATGTTACCCGCGAATAATGACGTCTTTGGATTTTTCTTTTACACGGGAATATTAAAAAATTTTTCCCGGGGCTCCCCAAGATTTTTTAAGGGGATATGAACTGTTTAAAATTAAGTTCAAAATTAATTAAATTTTTTTAAAGGGCCCCTATGTAATAACTTTTCTTCCCGTTTTCAAACCCGTGACAATCAAACTGGTTTTTAAATAAAAATGTGCCCATTTGGAAGTCATTTCTGGGCTTGCCCAAAACCGGTTATTACTTACTCGCACTGAGATTTTTGAGCCACGTGGATAATCTTTGTCATTTAGTTTAAACTTTTTCAGTATGGTTTAATGTTCCTTTTTTGAAAAAAAAATAGGTTTTTTTATTTTTTGGGTCTATATCGTCTTTTGAAAATGCGATTTTAATATCATTTTTTATGTCATTTTTGGGAGGGTTTCGTCTCTAGAACTACCCAGTACTAGTCGTTAATTCAATTTTAAAGAACGAAGCGGGACGAAAATCCCAACCTCACTGTACAGGGAAAAGGGGAAGATAACCCCCGTGGGGCTTTCTTCTTAGATGTATTCTTTGCACAACAGAAAAAATGTTTGGGGGTTTTTCAAAAAATTCTAAAAATTTAAAAAAATTTTCCTTTATCGGTTTCCTTAGGTTTCGCCCCCCCTTCCACAGAAGCGGGAAATTCTGGAAAAGGGCCGTCTTGTATTTGGGGGAAATTCGTCCTTTTAAACAAAAATAAGTTTGAAAACGGGAAGGGATTTCAGCACCCTTGCCCCTAAAATTTTCATAAAGACTTTTTAAAGGGATTATCAATAAAAACAACCTAAAACATTTTTCTTTGAGTAAAAGATTTAATTTTAAACTCAGTTCTCTTTTAGGTTAATGCCCTAAAATGATAACGTGTCTGCTTTTTTCCTTCGAAAAGTTATCAATCAGAATTTTAAAAATTTTTTTTCAGTATTTTAAAATTTGATCATGGGATGGTTTTTTAATTTGGTTTTCTCGAGTTTTTAAATGCCCCAACCCACGCTTTTTTATTTAGTAATAGATCTGTTTGCATAGAGGAGTTTTGAGCCCTCTAAGAGAAGGAAAACTCTTTACGGGGCACTGACACTGACTTTTTTCCCTTTTGGGTTTGGATAGAACCTTTGTACGGGGCCCTCCTTGGGGTTTTTACGATAAAAGAACGACCCCGTCCCCCGATTTCTTAATAAGCCTTCTTAAAAAAAACCCCTATCTTCACCCCCCAAACTTTATAGGATTTAACCCTGAATATCACTGGCGAGCTTTATACAGAGGGGTTTTTACCTCTCCTGTCGACACTCCCCTTTTTCAGTTTTAGTTTGAAGGCCATAAAGGGAAAATGTCACATTCTCTGAAATATGGAAAATAGCATCTTTTCTCGTTTGCCCCAAACCCTTAAAATTCAAAAAGAAGTTTTTTAAACTTCAATAATTGTGCTAAAAAAATGTCAAATTGGGTAGTCCCTGTATAAAGGTACCAGACTGTTTTTATAAGTTCAAGTTCGTTGTCATTCCCGAGGGTGGCTGTAGATGGGAAAACCCCTTTTTTTTTTAATTTTCGAGTTTATTCGTCAATGTCATATACTCGCTCGCCCGACTGGCCCCCCTGTAAACCAAAACCCTGACATAAAAAGGGGGTTTTTCCCCCAAAATAGTAATTTTTCATTTATACTATCGGGAGTTAAACCCCAGTTTTAAAAACCATTCCGGACAATGGCGGACAAATTTCATACCAACGCCCCCCGGGGAAAAATCAAAAAGTTTTAAAACCAGCAAATCAAAAGAATTTTTGGTTTTTCCTTTATTTAAAGTATTAAAATTTCTCAACATTTGCTTTTTAATTTGATATAAAAAAAAATGATTAATTTTTCTACACTTTACATAAAAAAATAATCCCAATTTTTTTCCCGCGTTATATCATGTAAAACCATCAAATTATATACAGACACAAATCAACAGTCTAACTACTAGGAAATCATAATACCAAAGTTCAATGGAAAATTTAGTGTGCAAAGTTCCCGATTTATTTCAATTAACAGTGTAGTAAAATATTTAAAATGTTTATAATTTTAAAATTTATAAAAAAAATTCCAATATCAGATGTAAAAAAATAGTAAGCTCTGTATTTAAATCAACTAGATTAAAATCAAGTATTTTTAAAAAACTTGACTTGTTTGTTATTAAAAATTAAAAATAACATTTAAGATTTTGCAGACAAATTAAGTACGTCTTACCAACAATTTCTAAATTTAAATTTTTTTTGACCCAAAAATCTCTTTCTTTTATACTAGGGAGTGTAGAAAAATTTCCAAAAAATGGGTAAAATACCCCAAAAATTGTAGGTCGGGCCCTGGGTTGGTAGAATGTAGCTACCAAAAATGGTCGATACCAAATACGGGTAGAAATGTCACCAAAAAAATGGGAAAAACTGTCCACCAAAAACTGGTAGAAACTATCTTTCCAAAAAACCGGGTAGAAACTATCTACAAAAACTGGGAGAAAACTATCTACCAAAAACGGGTAGAAAACTTCTACCAAAAACGGGTAGAAAACTATCTTTTAAATTTAACCAGACAAAATGGCTAAATTTCCTTTTGAAAAAAACAAGACTTTAAAAAGAAATCAACATTGTATTAAAAAAAAATAATTACTTTCATAAAACAGGAAAAAATCACCTAAGTGTCACATAATACCGGGGTATTTCAAAATAACCAAAATGATGTTAAAAATGAATAAATGATCATTCTCAAATCTGTGACTAGACTTAAATGAAATTCACCTTTAGTGTATTAAAAGGTTTTTCCCAAATTTTCCTGTAATTTTTTCTGTGATTATGCTTCAAACAGTCAATTGCCCTGAATTTTTTTTCATTTTTTGATTTCCTTAAAATTCATTTTTCTAAATCTGAAGGCATGCAACTTAATATGATGATCTTTAATTACATTCCATAAAAAATGATTAAAGATATAAAATATCTCATGACATGTTTTTTTCATTTTACATGCACAAACATAAAATCTTCACAAAAATAGTATGCAATCTACCATATTACTCGAATTTGAATTTTTTTTCTTGTTATTAAAGTTCGCTTAAAATTTTTGTTGACTTAACACTAAAGTAAGTAAGACTGAAAATCATCTTAAATAATGGCAGGAAGAAGGCGAGAACTTTAGGGACTGGTGTGATTGGTAAAAAGTAAAGTTTTAGTAAGGGTAAGAAAATGGGGTTTTTGGCTTATCAAAAATTGAATTTATTAAAAAAACATATACAATAGGGAAACCCTTTCTATAGCTTTTTAAGAGTAAGTCTTTTAATTAATGTCTTCTCCAAAATATGCTTGTATCACATACAGCCCCAATCGTGATTACCCCGACCCAATGTTTTTATAAAACAGTTTTAAGTGTTTTTTTTTTATTTTACTTTTTACGAGCTTTTGATCCTGATTTTTATTTAAAAGACATATAATATTTACTGAAACTCAGTAAATTTCATTTGTTTTTTTAGACGCTGCGTGCACGCGGCGTTAGTAGATATGCATTTTTTTCAGTCAGCAATGGGGCTTTTTATCCTGAATTTTATAAATGACAATAATATTTTCTAAACTCAGTAAATTTCATTTTTTTTTAGACACCGCGTGCACGCGGGGTCTAGTAGATATGCATTTTTTTCAGTCAGCAAAGGGGAAAATTTTAGTCTTGTTTTTGTTTAATTTTTTGGTTCTAACAAAATTACACAGTTTTCAGATTTTCGGATAAAAATAGCTTTTCTGATGATCAACATGACCCGAGCGTCATGGAATTAAATAAACGTTAACAAAAGTGATACTTCCGTGTTTAACTATAACATTCTCTGTATTTTTATCTTTTTTATTATTTACCAATAAAATAACGTGCCAGTGAGCCAGTTTATATTCCAAAGCAGGAAATTGCCGAGTGAAATATCCTCGGCTATTATCAATATCAGCAGAAAGGGCTTCACATAATCAGCGTTATTCGTTTGCATTTTCAATCGAGTCATTGTATCGATGATATATAGAACATGTTTTACAACAAACACGGATTAGTGTAAAAGTTTAAAATCATGTTAAAAAGAAGGTGTTAAATTGAAATTTTTTCATGTTTAAAATCATGACAAAAAGGTGTTAAATTGAAATTTTTAAATCTAGTGTACAAACACATTTAATTATGCCTCGGGTATTCAGGGAGTATTTTTTGAAAAACTGTGACTAGGTGGAAATTTGAAATTTTTTTAATCCCAATTGCGTCTTTGG
>NW_026857950.1:0-8130 GCF_026571515.1 Ruditapes philippinarum
GGGGTGTAGCACTGATGTGACATACTGACTTTTTAGTTCCATTAACAAAAGACGGTGACAAAATCAGTATTTTTACATATTTCTGATGAATCGAATTATATAAACCAGTCAAAAAATCTATATAGGGAATATACTGCTTTGGAGTACATTTAAGTTTACGATAATTGAGGAACTGCCTCTTTTGGGGTGATTTCAATCATATTTGGGCAATCTTAAATAAACGACAAAGAATTTTTTTGTATATAGCAAAACAACAAAAATTTTAAGAGATAAGAAATAATAAGACGAAGATCTATACGTTCTGTACTGAACATCTTACAGCGCTGGTATATTTTTTTTATGGATTAATTGTTAAAAAACATGAATCTTATCATTGATGGCTAGTACAAATACTTTAAAAATTTAAACTCTCCAATGTATTTAAATGACTATAACACAAACTGTGAGAGTATTATACAAGATAACTTGAATTGTGCGTTACAATCTTAGACTCATGTACATCGGCTACGATTTTACCGGAAGTAGTAAAATACTATAACACAATGCTCCAGAGGGAAATTTAGTTCTATGTGAACATCTTATTTACGGTATTTAGTTCTTGTGTTAACCAATAGACCCCTTTCAAAATTACTAAAAATAGAACGCTGCATATCATTACTGACCACAGGTAATCTCTGGAGGCAGAAAGCTGTCTGCTAATAGCCTAAATTCATGGAAAAGAGTCTACACATGCTCAAAAATGACCATGTCTTTGGGTTTTACTCTTAATATTTCATGTCTGTAAATTTAGTTTTTTACTTTGATAAACTATCCTTTTCTGCAGACAAAACACTTCTGGTCCATTATTATTGGACAATAAAAATCTTGGCTGGTAAGCTACAGATACTGGCATTCAAGGGGCCCACTGATAAATTATTTTCCGAATTAAACTGTATTTAAAAAATTCTCTGAGAGTAAGTTATAAAAAGGCCATTTAAGTATTTAACTGACCTTAAACACTCTTCTCCCTGAATATATGAAAAATCTTTTTAATACATGTACCAGATAAACAATATGTATCTTTACATAAATCATTTGATTGAAACTGTATACTATATGTACATTTTGATAGAAACTCAAAAGGAATCCTGAATGTGTCAAATCATGTTGCCTCTTTAAATTAAGTCATCATCATCATCATTATTATAATTATGTACTAGTGTTTGGACATGTGCAGCCAGTTCTATAATGAGAAACTTACAAGTGCTGGCAAGCAAGAGACAGTGTACAAAGAACATACCTTACAATGCTTATCTGATAAAGAAAAAAAAATGATCAAATCAAATTTTCCTAAATTGTCATTGATTTATTTTAAATCATCTTTAATTTATTTTTAACCTCAGGCATAAACTCAGTTTCAAAACTATAATTAAAAACTACCAATATTAAATAAAAATATCAGAATACAGAAAAAATGAAAACAACAGACTGGCTTAAATACATATATTTGTATAACATCTATCTAAATTATAAAGGAAATGCATAACCTAGACATTTAAAATAGTTCGATTTCTGCAGAAAAGCCTGCTAAAAAAATAAAGGCTAAACTTCAATTTTTGCTAACAATTAATTTAATGTGTGAAACGAAGAAATTATTAGGCCCATCAGTTACTTATTATGTTATGAAGCATTAAAAAATCATGAAGCAAAACAATTGGTCACATTATAAAACGTAAAATGAATACAAAGAATTATTTGTGTCGTTGCCACGGCTTTAATTTTCTTGTTTCAATCTTTTTATAGCTTTTGTCCATGCATCCCTTCTCCACAATAAGTATTTAGGAATCTAAGTTATGACATTGTGTTTTCTGTGTTTTGCCTTTTTGAGCATCCATAAATTTGAATAAGAATGCCTTTATGAAAAGAATATGTTTTGTTGTGTTAAAAACGTATTTAAAGTAGTAGCATAATATTTTGTTCCGCAACATAATGTATTCTGTTTATGCAGTTTTCATGTGTTTTTCAATAAAAGAAATATTCTATGTTAAGAGCCGACCGTGAGATATAAATATCATAATGTTACCATTTTCGAATTTTATGAAAATTATTTCATTAGAATATTTCATTTTTGATATTTCATTAGTTTTTTAACCTTTAACTATTTTATTCACCATTAAGTAATATCCTAATTTTTTACATTAAACAAACCTTAAATATACCAACAAACAAAAACATGAAATAATTCACAAATGTCTGAAACATGTTAGATATATTTTGCTAATAAAAATTGCTTATTTTAACAATTAAAGTATGATTATTGATAAATAACTTCTCTTTAAACTTGTTCTGGAGGCTTATCAGTAAACAGCTTTCTGCCTCCACTAAATAAAACATCAGTGACCTGAAATTGACCTTACATTCTGCAAGGCGTCTATATGTTCACATGAGAACTGCTTTTGTCCCTAACTCTTTAAAAAGAGGGGTAATTGTAACTGTACATGAAAGTGGGAACAAAGAAAAAATAACCCTGATAATTATCGCGACATGACACTTTCTTCAGTCATCCTAAAACTGTTTGAATCTGTTTTATTGTCAACATCAAAGTATGATATAAGTGAAACTTTGAATAGGCAACAGGATGTTTTCAAAACGGAAAACGGTTTACTCTGCCTTATGACGTCATTTATATTTTGAGAAAGCATACAATTTGCGCGGGAATAAGGCTCAAAGTATATGTGTGTGTTTTATGGACGACGACAGGCTTTCGATACAGGTTATGAAATTCAAGTGACATTGTTCTACATGCTTCTACAACGGCATTTCGGTAAATGTCACCACAATGTACAAATTCATGGGTATTTTATGTACACCTAAATCATCTTGGACAAAAACAACAATTAACTTGCACAAGCTTGGAAATGTATTTATGCTATGAATGCATCTTAGAAGCGGTTCACCATTTCTTGTTACAAAATTCTAAAATTGAATTTAACTGAGACTGGAGTTTGATCGCAGTATCGGCGCAATTTACTCCATCGTCAGCGAAAAGAATGCATATATCGGAAATTTGGTTACGTAATGAATATACCGCGATGGAAGGGAGATAATTCATTCATACAATTTAAACATGATCGTACTCGTATCATCCCCTCTCTTTGTACATGTACTTGTGTTACATTTTTAAGTATGCTACAGTTTTGGTAGTGCTAACGTGTACACATGTGTACACGAAGTTTTGTGCACATTGATATAGAACATGGAATAAATTCCCTCTAACGCCCTATCTATTTATAGCATTGAATAAGTCAAAGTGTTTAAGTCCATCGAATGCATTAATTCTTTAAAATCTACATAAAGAACATAAAACCGCCCACCCGATTTACTTATATACATATACTTTGTAATGTACAAATATTATCAATTGAAGAGTAACTGGATCAAAAACCGGCTTGGGATTTGTCTATTTCATTAAATTTCTCAGCCCATTTATATAACCTCTCATATACATTATTAGAAAATATCTTGAACGTAACATTGATTTAAGAAATTCCTCTATAATTTGAATGGTCATCTTGCGGTCATGACTTGTGCACGGGTACTATTATACTATCCCTCTAAATGTCGGGGAAAACCCCAAGAACTTAATATCTAATTAAACATTTTTTATAAAATCATGCTCCAATACAAAACACTTCCTTGGGACTTTCAACAAAACAAATGTTATTTGTTATATGAAAACTTTGTGCAACGTCAAATATGCTACTGTCCCTGCGTGAAAAAGTATGGAAAGCTGTTATTGAAAATCTTGGGTACAGCACATACATATCATTTATACAGTATCACCGTCATATCAAAGTAGTTTATGCTTGGCTTAGATCTTGAAACAACAGTTGTATAGTATACTATTGTGTCCTATGACAAATCTTAATTTCGTTTTCGACAAAATTATTCAAGTAGAGAGCAGTCTGTATCAATGGTCATTATAATAGTTTACGCAACTTTGCTACTTATTATCCACAATTTGGTTTGAATTATTGACATTCTAAAAGCTTAATTAAGGCTCATCAATTTGACAACAATATTTGTTTATGCATTATATATATAAATAAATATGTATGTCGTTTAATATACATAATTTAATATGACAATGTATATAATTATAAATATGTTTTCCTTTCCAAATATGGAGGAAATAGAAGTGTCTATCTATTTAATATTAGGGTGGCAAACGTTCAAAAAAGGAAGAAATAATGATTGAGCCGTGTCACGACAAAACCAACATAATGGGTTTGCGACCAGCATGGATCCAGACCAGTCTGCGCATCTGCGCAGTCTGATCAAGATCCATGCTTTTCGCTATCAGTTTCTCTACTTGCTTTAGGGTTTGTAAGCGAACAGCATGGATCCTGATAAGACTGCGCGGATGCGCAGGCTGATCTCGATCCATGCAGGTCGCAAACCCATTATGTTGGTTTTGTCGTGACACGGCTCATATGTAGATGTGTGAAGTTGGCGGCCTGGCGGCCTGGCGGCCTGGCGGCGTGAAGTTGGCGGCCTGGCGGCCTAACGGCCTGGCGGCGTGAAGTTGGCGGCCTAGCGGCCTGGCGGCCTAGCGGCGTGAAGTTGTCGGCCCAGCGGCCTGGCGGCCTAGCGGCGTGAAGTTGGCGGCCTAGCGGCCTGGCGGCCTAAAATTTTAATGTTCTAGAAATGTTTTTTTAACAATAAAACGGCATTTAATGAAGTTTTAAAGATAATTATTGTTATTTAAACGATATATCTCAAGAAAAAATCACTTTCAGAGATTTTTTTAATTTTGTCATTTTTGTGAAGTTGGCGGCCTAACGGCCTGGCGGCCTAGCAGCCAAAAATTTTAATGTTGTAAAAATGTTTTTTTTAACAATAAAACGGCATTTAATGAAGTTTTAAAGATAATTATTGTTATTTAAACGATATATCTAAAGAAAAAATCACTTTCAGAGATTTTTTTAAGTTTGTCATTTTTGTGAAGTTGGCGGCCTAGCGGCCTGGCGGCCTAGCAGCCAAAAATTTTAATGTTGTAAAAATGTTTTTTTAACAATAAAACGGCATTTAATGAAGTTTTAAAGATAATTATTGTTATTTAAACGATATATCTAAAGAAAAAATCACTTTCAGAGATTTTTTTAATTTTGTCATTTTTGTGAAGTTGGCGGCCTAGCGGCCTGGCGGCCTAGCAGCCAAAAATTTTAATGTTGTAAAAATGTTTTTTTAACAATAAAACGGCATTTAATGAAGTTTTAAAGATAATTATTGTTATTTAAACGATATATCTAAAGAAAAAATCACTTTCAGAGATTTTTTTAAGTTTTTCATTTTTGTGAAGTTGGCGGCCTAGCGGCCAAAAATTTTAATGTTGTAAAAATGTTTTTTTAACAATAAAACGGCATTTAATGAAGTTTTAAAGATAATTATTGTTATTTAAACGATATATCTAAAGAAAAAATCACTTTCAGAGATTTTTGTAAGTTTGTCATTTTTGTGAAGTTGGCGGCCTAGCGGCCTGGCGGCCTAGCAGCCAAAAATTTTAATGTTGTAAAAATGTTTTTTTAACAATAAAACGGCATTTAATGAAGTTTTAAAGATAATTATTGTTATTTAAACGACATATCTAAAGAAAAAATCACTTTCAGAGATTTTTTTAATTTTGTCATTTTTGTGAAGTTGGCGGCCTAGCGGCCTGGCGGCCTAGCAGCCAAAAATTTTAATGTTGTAAAAATGTTTTTTTTTAACAATAAAACGGCATTTAATGAAGTTTTAAAGATAATTATTGTTATTTAAACGATATATCTAAAGAAAAAATCACTTTCAGAGATTTTTTTAATTTTGTCATTTTTGTGAAGTTGGCGGCCTAGCGGCCTGGCGGCCTAGCAGCCAAAAATTTTAATGTTGTAAAAATGTTTTTTTAACAATAAAACGGCATTTAATGAAGTTTTAAAGATAATTATTGTTATTTAAACGATATATCTAAAGAAAAAATCACTTTCAGAGATTTTTTTAATTTTGTCATTTTTGTGAAGTTGGCGGCCTAGCGGCCTGGCGGCCTAGCAGCCAAAAATTTTAATGTTGTAAAAATGTTTTTTTTAACAATAAAACGGCATTTAATGAAGTTTTAAAGATAATTATTGTTATTTAAACGATATATCTAAAGAAAAAATCACTTTCAGAGATTTTTTTAATTTTGTCATTTTTGTGAAGTTGGCGGCCTAGCGGCCTGGCGGCCTAGCAGCCAAAAATTTTAATGTTGTAAAAATGTTTTTTTAACAATAAAACGGCATTTAATGAAGTTTTAAAGATAATTATTGTTATTTAAACGACATATCTAAAGAAAAAATCACTTTCAGAGATTTTTTTAATTTTGTCATTTTTGTGAAGTTGGCGGCCTAGCGGCCTGGCGGCCTAGCATCCAAAAATTTTAATGTTGTAAAAATGTTTTTTTAACAATAAAACGGCATTTAATGAAGTTTTAAAGATAATTATTGTTATTTAAACGATATATCTAAAGAAAAAATCACTTTCAGAGATTTTTTTAATTTTGTCATTTTTGTGAAGTTGGCGGCCTAGCGGCCTGGCGGCCTAGCAGCCAAAAATTTTAATGTTGTAAAAATGTTTTTTTTAACAATAAAACGGCATTTAATGAAGTTTTAAAGATAATTATTGTTATTTAAACGATATATCTAAAGAAAAAATCACTTTCAGAGATTTTTTTAAGTTTGTCATTTTTGTGAAGTTGGCGGCCCAGCGGCCTGGCGGCCTAGCAGCCAAAAATGTTAATGTTGTAAAAATGTTTTTTTTAACAATAAAACGGCATTTAATGAAGTTTTAAAGATAATTATTGTTATTTAAACGATATATCTAAAGAAAAAATCACTTTCAGAGATTTTTTTAAGTTTGTCATTTTTGTGAAGTTGGCGGCCCAGCGGCCCGGCGGCCTGGCGGCCAAAAAAATGATTTTTTTTAACAATAAAAACACATACGCGTTATTTCATACTTGTTCGTGTTTTTGATAATATCGATCAGCCGAACAGGACATAAGAGTGACAGACTGGATCGCAGGCTAATATATGGTGTACAATTTCTGTAACAAATATGAATTGTCCTTTATGAAGTTTTAAAACATTTTTTCTGGTCCCATCCAATTTATTATCTCCGTTCAATCCATGAGTATAAGTCATCCTTTACTGACTTTACAAAATAACTTTTGCTTACACATTTATTAACTCATGATTACAGATGGGGCTAAGGTCATACCCTAAATGATTACCTCCTTGTTATTGGATGAAACTGAAAAGTTGAATGGTTGGGATTCTGATTGCTAGCACAAGTTATTCGGGTGAAAAATGTATTGAATGTTTCCATGTTGTCATTTTAACGCTATTTTTTGTTTAAGTTCAAAACGTTAACTTGTAATTTTTAAACATTAATTTGTTTTAACATTTGTATATGTTGTATGTTGCTTGTAAAAGTATGTAGTTGTTTACATTATTATCATGAATCACATGTTTGTCAATATATCGTTTTGTTATTGCTGTACTTTAACACTTCATTCTTATGGTGTTGTATATATGGATATTCCCAGAATAAATGTACAGTACCTTTGCTTTGTAAGGTTTTGCTCCCATTTTCCATCTGCATCGCATAATTGTTATACCTCAACACCGCATAAATTATGGTAAAAAAATACATTTTGTTACAATGGTGCCAATATTTGGAATATAATCTTATTTTATAACGGTCATATTATTCTTTAAAATCTTTTGAAAATAAATATAAAAACATAACGTGTACACGAAATAAATATCTTTATAACCATATCATTATGTTATAATACTAAATTATGCATGTATATAATGATGACTATTTCTATACAATAGTCTCTGTTATTTGGGGAACAACTTATACCCTGCCCTGGTTATGACGTAGGTACTGTATCTACGTCATATCCTTTTAACGCTGGCGTCGAATATTGTAACAAGGAAGAAATGAGTTGTTGAAAAAAATGGAAAAAATCGCTGATCAAAACAGCAATCGATAGTAATATCTTCTAAGATATGAATCGATAAGACGTCGGTGATTTTCTGTGTGCCCTATAAGCAGCAATTTTGTTGATATTTT